>NC_041406.2:112723713-112976213 GCF_900747795.2 Erpetoichthys calabaricus
ACACAGTAACCTTGACCCAGCACAGAACCTATCGAGGTCTGCTTTGATGATGTAGCAACACCATACTAATAAACTGATTTAGTTGCAGTGCTCCTTTACTGTAGCTGAGCCAGCGCACTCTTTTTTTTTTTTTTTTTCCACAGCAAACTTCCTGCAGTTTGAGCAAAAAACATTGAGTGGAAGCCTGCTTTATCAGTAAACAAGAGGCAGTTGGTATATTGGCCTTTACATTAAAGAAAGTGGAGTAATAAACTGAAAAATGTTATCGGAGAAGTCGTCCTGTGCAACTAGGCAAGCAGCAAGTAAAGATACTTTAAGGAATTCAGACGTTTATTTTGTCCTTTAAATTAAAACAGGTAACACTTGAGTTTGGAAAGTGAGCTTGTTTAAAATGCAGGCTTTTTATTTAAAGATATGTACTAGGGCTGCACAATACATTATTTCATCACGGTGTATGCATGTGAAATAGTCACATCACAGGATGTGCAATGTTATTTATTATTTTTTGGAAAGTCAGTTCACAAGAACAACTTGCACAAACAAATAACACAAATACAAACACTTACTGGATTAGATATACTGTACGAACAGATTTGAAAGAATAAAAAGCAAGCCAAATACAAATATCAGGATGTGTGTTGTCAAATAAACCAAATCTCTCTATTATACAGTATTAAAAAAAAGTTTTCTATACTGTCCACTAGTGCTGGGAGGTATGCTGGTTCATACCGAAAACCGTTTTTTATTTTTTTTTATGATATGGATTTTTCTTATAATGCAACACCGGTTTAAATTGCCTAAACGACGTTCGGAACGTGGCGCTGCGGGAAACTGTTCAAGTGAGGACCTTTTTCACTGCTACACTGCTAAACACAGATTTGTTGCGCGGGGGCTCTTTTTCACTGCTACACTACTAAATAGGTAGTGGTAGTCTAGGTATTGCGTGGTGAAAATGGACAGAGAACATTCCGAAACTGAAGCTGTAGCTTACGTTGCCTGGAAATACTTTGGTTTTTAAAAGGTCGGATGTGGACCATTATGTTCAAATGTGTAAATACTGTTTCAATACTACTGGATAATACTACAAGCCAAGCTGTACTTGTTTTATTTGTTTTCAATACAGTATAATGTACCTGGGTACTGTGTAATAGTGTGACAACATGTTGACTTTATTCTCGACATTTCCACTTTAATCTTGACGCTTATGACAAGAAAAAAGTCGACATGTTGATTTTATTCTCGTAATTTGTCATTAAAGTAGAACATCGTAAACTAAACTTCATCGTAAAATTAATATTTAATTTACTAGATTTTCTCAAACCCCGTCATAAGTTATATAGCACATTAAATGCTTTGTGTTAAGTGTTCCCCGAGCTTCTTAAACTGACTTCCTCTTGCACTAAGAGGAGGCGCCAGCAGCGATTGCCGCACAGAATACATTTAGAATGCTAAGATAGATACTTGATATAATTTTCATGGTGAAATGCATTAAAGCATGCATTAATCATGTGGGGGCACGACGGTGTGGAGGTTGCACTGCTGCCTCGCAGCAAGGGTGTCTCGGGTGTACCCTGCCTTGCATGTTTTTCTGGTGGGTTTACTCGGCGTGCTTCAGTTTCCTTTCAAAGTCATGTAGGATGTGGGTTTTTGCTATATTGACCCTGCTAGTGTATGTTTTGCTCATATTCACCCTGCGATGTGCTGGTGACTCGTTCAGGGATGGGCGCAACCCTGAATGGATGGCATAATTAAACATGTATAACAAAGATATTTTTAAAGTTCTGAACACTCCATGGGCGAAGTTTATAACTAGTTTTAATTTCACAAAGACATTTATCGTGTGGTGATTGGTTATGTGGAGCAAGAAAAAGGAAGGATAAGAAGTGGGTTTTGGTACATCAGATAGAGACAGCACGTGTGCAATAAAGAAAGCCCGCTCAGAAGAACATGCATTGAATTCTGTGTTTGTGTCTCTGACCACGAGATCACAAACCCAACATTTACACAATATTTAAGTTAAACCTGTGCGATGCCCATTCATGCACAAAATTTTTTGAAGCATCGTTACTCCTGCCATAAAGTTCTCTACACTGAGCATACACCAGGGGACCCCTTACTGCGAGGGAGCAGCTCTACCGCCTCACTACCGTGCATGTTTAATACCTGCTTTAATGCATTTCATCATGAAAATGATATCAAGTATTTATCTTGGCATTGTAAATTTTCAGAAAGCAGGAATATCATGAAGTGATATAGATTCTGTGTGGTGATCGCTGTCTCCTCTCAGTGCGGAGGAAGTCAGTTTAACACTAGAATTACCAGAGTCTACGAAAAAACTCGTAGATCCTGCCCACCTTAAATCGCTTCTTAAATCCGTTCACACCTCTCCGCCAGCGTCTTTTGTCCTCTAAATGTGCTGATAAAAGACAAGCTGCCAGCAGCCGGCTATTCCATCCCCCCCCCCCCCGACTTAGAACGTGAACGCACTTTTCCCAGTTCATGCCTTGATTGATTGTCTGGGAGTGAACTGGAGTTTTAGACTTGAAATAATACATCGTTATTTGGAACACACGCATTCCATGTGTGTACCGTTTCTACAGTAATCTGTGTAAACACATTGTTAAAACAGAAACTTTTTCATATTTTAGTAATAAATGTTACAAAATGTAGGCATAAACTATAGAACGTGTAAAGCCCGAGTTCCTAAGATCAAATAAACACTTCCACAAAAGCTTCACACGCCATACAACAGCTTCCGTGGTGTAGCGCGTTAAGATTTGCCTCTCAGAGCAAGTAGCTTTTCTCTGCCTCACAAACATGCGCAAGTACAGACACAAATCAAGTGCATGTGTATACTGTATAATATTAACAAAAAGAGCAGCTTACTACTGAAAACGGCAAATATAGGAGTGAATGGGGATCGAACCAGGACTCTTGATTACACTTGGTTTGTGTCAGTACTTGCGCTGTTACTTAGAGAGTCAGATCGGGGGAGGGGTGATGTTAGAGCGGGTGAGCTTATTCAGTGCTGCAGGAACAACGCACATGTTGATTTTTTTTTTCTTTCAGTACATGTGCCTTCCCTGTTTATTTGTATATCTCTGCCTGTCTGTCTCTGTATTACGCAGTGCTCAGTCTGTCTCTGTGTTATGGATCTTGAAAAAATAAGTTATAAGGACAGTTGTTCATGTTAATTGCAGTCTCAAATGTTAAAAAAATATTTTAAAAGGAGCATCCCACATGAAAATATAATGATCTCATTAACTGACAGTGCATACCAATTTACAAATTTTATGTCCGTTTGAGGTTAAAAAGAAAAAAAAAGAAGTAACACTTTATCCCCAGCGGGGAATTGAACTCATGTTTGTGAGGCAGAGAAAAGCTACTCGCTCTGAGAGGCAATCTTAGCGCGCTACACCACGGAAGCTGTTGTATGGCGTGTGAAGCTTTTGTGGAAGTGTTTATTTGATCTTAGGAACTCGGGCTTTACACGTTCTATAGTTTATGCCTACATTTTGTAACATTTATTACTAAAATATGAAAAAGTTTCTGTTTTAACAATGTGTTTACACAGATTACTGTAGAAACGGTACACACATGGAATGCGTGTGTTCCAAATAACGATGTATTATTTCAAGTCTAAAACTCCAGTTCACTCCCAGACAATCAATCAAGGCATGAGCTGGGAAAAGTGCATTCACGTTCTAAGTCGGAGGGGGGATGGAATAGCCGGCTGCTGGCAGCTTGTCTTTTATCAGCACATTTAGAGGACAAAAGACGCTGGCGGAGAGGTGTGAACGGATTTAAGAAGCGATTTAAGGTGGGCCGGATCTATGACTTTTTTCGTAGACTCTGGTAATTCTAGTGTTAAGAAGCGTAGTGATTAACAACTGGGTCGGGGAACACAACACAAAGCATTTAATGTGCTGCATTAACTTATGACGGGGTTTGACAAAATCTAGTAAATTAAACATTGATTTTAGGAAGATGTTTAGTTTACGACATTCTACTTTAATTATGAAGTAAACTATGAGAATAAAGTGGAAATGTCGACTTTATTCTCGACATATAGTTTGTTTTTTTCTTCCCTGTGTCCGTATTTTTTTTTTCTTCACCGTGGCCCTAATACGATTCCGTAGGGCTATACCACAAATAGCATTTTAAATGCAAGTTGCAGTTTTATTATTTATACATATAGCTTAGCTTGAAGCAAGGTCCATATTAATGCAGTTTGCCTAAATGATGGTTCAGTTGGTAAAGATGTCATCACCAAGTTGCACTTGTTTTATTTTATTTTAATTTGGTGAATACTGTGTAATGCACCTGGGCTTGAAGCCTTGAAATAATAGTATTATTACTGATAGTTGCACTATCATTTATTTTATTGTTATTATTTGTTAGTTTAAATATTATGCAGTTTAATGATGGTAAAGTTGTTTAAAAAGTCACTTTAACATGTCAATGGACAGAGATTGTTAACATTAACAGAAAGTGTAGTTGGTTTACAAAAAATATTTACTATTTATTCCTTTTCTAACACATGTTAAGTGCAATACAACTTTTGACAAGCACTTCTGGATATTTTACTAAGTCTAAATGCCTCTTTGAATGGTTGAAAATATGGTCTCAAAATTATAGTTTAAGTTGTTTGCAAAATTTGTTCTATAAAAAGGTTCTATATTTTGACTGCATCTGTCATGCAATGTGATTCCTTCTCTTAATTAGTGCCACCCCCTTGAAAACTATCACTTTATGGGGCCATGCAAACCTGTATTAATACTTGTGTGCACTTTAAAATGTTTTTTTGTACAATGCTCTTGACAGTGGAATAGGTTATTCTCAGCCAGTAATTGCAGTAGAAAATGTGGTTAACATCCACTCATGCATGGGGAAAAAAATACCGTGAAACCGGGATAATTTAGAAAAATACCGTGATATAGAATTTTGGTCATATCGCCCACCCCTACTGTCCACATTATTCAGCCTTGACCACTCCCCTCTACACTGCTCGCCCAATCATTACTTCTACTGTGAACATCCTCTCTCTGTACCACACCGTGATACTCTCAGTACTAATTCGCCCTTCAAAGCGGTTAGTTATAATGCCAAGGCAGAAAACCAAATTATCTATTCAAGAATGTTGAATTTTAGATTGCAATAGAAAAAGAGCAGCAAGAGCCGATTGTGTACATCAACAAAAAGAAAATGAACAAAAAACAGCTGCATACAATAAAAATCAAGAACAAAAAGAGAATCATCCAATAAATGAGAAAGACAAAAATATCCAGAACAATATGTGAACAGAAATGTAAAAAGGCAATTTTATTGAATGTAATTTAGAGGATAAAGTAATTCATAATATAGCTTTTGATGAGGCATTAAAGTATATTCATTTTATAACTTCTTTTTATTATGTTTTATTAAGTTTTACTTTTTTACTTCTACTTTTTACTAGGTTTGATTATTCATTGGTATTTAAATATAGACAATTGTAGTGAAATGCTCAAGAAACTGATTTTCTGTCTATAATAACTAAGGACCAAACCATCTTCTTCTTGAGCCCCACATACTCTCCTATATACCATCACTTTAAATACAATTGCTTTCTCTAATGGAGGGGCACCCAACACCCTTCGACTAGCTCAGCCCGAGGATTGGTGAGTGAAGCGAACTGGGGAGGAGCCCCCTAGTTAAATATTTAAAGTCATGCTGCAACAGATCTAATATCCAACTTATCTACACGTCAAATTTGTGTGATATACCATAATTTACTATGATTATGGAGATAGATAATGAGTGTCAAACAGGGTGTGCATGAACAGAGAACCACCACTCGCAATCGTTCTCAAACAAACAAAGCAGGCCCGATTCAATAACAAACCTGAAAATGAGCAATGAACAAAATACCGGAATGAAGATCTGGCTGCAAAATGAAATGCAACGTCAGTCATGTGGAATTATTTTGGCAAAAAAAAAAAAAAAGATACTGTAGACCAAAAACAGGTACTTTGTTGACTGTGCTTTGCAAGTCTTATTTACATGGTGTAGTTCATTATATAATTTATTCATCCATCCTCCAAACCTGCATAAATAAATGCAAATTTATTATGTGGAGAAAGTAAGTATAATAAGACCCTGCTTAACGCTGTTTTGGTATCATGCTTTTTTTTCCCAATTCTAACTTTTCATTGATTCACTTTGTAGTCACAAAAAAGCAGTTTTCGGTGAAAATGACGGTTTCGCCACAATTGCACGACTTGATTAGATACTCGCATACAGTCTCGCAGCGTGTTTGATATCAGTGCAGCACAGTAATAATAATAATAATTCATTACATTTATATAGCGCTTTTCTCAGTACTCAAAGTGCTATCCACACAGGGAGGAACCGGGAAGCGAACCCACAATCTTCCACAGTCTCCTTACTGCAAAGCAGCAGCACTACCACTGCGCCACCTGTGAGGACATTACGTATGCCTGCTGCATCATTGTTCATTTAGGATTGGTCATCAACATTATTGTGTAAGGATATAAACAAAATTTATTTTACCATAATAAATAACAAATATCCCTTTTTAGTTTTAAAATGAGTGGTTGCAAAGAAAAAAGTAAAGTGACAAGAAAAAACATCTCTAGAAACTAAAATGCAGGTGCTCAGATGATTAGATGCAGGTGAACGCCAAATTGTTATCGACAGAATTAATTTGTCAACTTCAACAATATGAGGAACAAAAGGAACTTTTTTCTAAAAAAAAGTTTAGCCACTATTATGGAAATTATAGATCAGTTTATACAAAATGATTCAAGTTCAAAGGCAAGACAAAGTGTCATTGATGCGATATCTTGCTATCGACAACTGCTTGTTGAACGACAGAGAAAAAGGCAAACGTTAGATGACTTCTTCACAAAAAACAAAGTGTCAAATGAGGAAGAACCTTTCTCATCACAAATTATGTACTTACTCAAATATTTTTGATTTTCATGAGATGAGTAAAAATTGATATTAGCAATAGAAAATGTCTATAATTAATGCAATAGAAAAGTATTTAATTATACATTTTATAAAACAAAAAAATGAAAAACATTTTTATTCTCTGTTCTCTTTCACCTATCCCCATTATTTACGTGTTAAGATGACCTCATTTAATGCAGTTTCGTTTAGTCCTGGGATTTCTTAGAACGTATCCCTACGTCAAGCAGGGTCTTACTGTACATCCTTATACTTACTGGACCCCTTTACCTTAAGGGGTTTTTGGCATTATTGTGTCAAAATTGCATACTCAAAAATAGATAGCAATTATTCTACTTATGTAATAAAGGACTGGCAAAGAGCTAATGAGTAGTGTGTACAACTCTCCAAACTTTTAAACACAACCATGGCATTTTATGGAATTCAGTTTTCTTTTGTGCTACAATCTATCAGCAATCATCGTACTAAGTTTTGATGTCATATTCCATAGCATTGCAATGTTATACTGGTTGGTATCCCCCTTTTTGGTAACATCTTGTCTCTTGCACATAAACATCTCCCAAAATAAGTATAGCAGTTGTAATTCTCTCTCTCATATATATATATTATATATTATTTTTTTAAGATAGTCATTGAGATGCTGTGGGAGTGGGGGGTTGAAACAGGCTGTCCGCACTAAACACCCTTCGGACATTGCACAGCTGAAAGAATTATGAGTGGAAGAGTGAGAAAAACCTTCGCTCAGTCAATGTGTAAGACTGGTTAAGTTACAGGAAATGCCTACTTGAGGTTCTTTACGAGACAATACTAGCAACCAGCACAAACAAATGGCATCTCTGTTCATTTTTCAAATCAGTAAATTATTGCAAAGTTAAAATTAACTTTTTCTCCTCCTAATTACATAATCATTATTTAAAAACACTGATTAAAGGAAGATTACATCTTTATATGTCCACGTGTTAAAGGAAAAAAAAAAAAAAAAAACTTTTTCACAGGACTGTATTGTTAACCACACCAACAGATCTGCTGAATGACATTCAAAACATGTGCAAGATTTCAGACCATTCTGCTTAATAACTGAAGGTCATTTCAAGTCTACCTTTCCTGTCTAATGTGCATGAAAAAAGTCTTGTACTCAGTATAACTTCATTCATTAAAAATACTTGAAAAATCCGATTCTAGCGTCCACATTGGCTCTAGAATGGTTTGTCCATTTTTGTAAGTAATGCTCTACTAGATACAGCATTTAAATCAAGGATCAAAACTCATTTCTTTAGTCCAGCATAATCTAGGCCTCCATGGATTGTTTTAATGGAATCTTGGAGGAAATTAACAGAATTCACACATAAAAACAGATTTTACATAAAGGAAAACATCCCAGAATTGCAGGCTTTCTCCTCTTTCACCATATTTAATTGTCAAATCATTTATCACATATCTAAAAAGGTAGGAAAAAGGTGTTTCTTTACTGTGGCTAAGTATATCAAATGGTGGTGTGCTAGAAAGTGGTGTAGTTTTCTAGTTGACTATATTAAATCAAATTTTGCAAGTTGAGCACTGGCAAAGCAGATGGTGATTTTGTTTGAATTCCTTCAGAAAGGTAATATGTCAGTGAATCACACAACTGAAAATTCTATGAAAAGAATTTGACTGATCTCTTTGAATACTGTCCTAACACAGTACTGATAAACAAATGGAGGTGTTGTAATGGATACAACTACAAATGTCCATCAGCTTCAGCATCTATCCAGTTCACATGTAGTTCAACATCACAGATCGAGGAGAAGGACCTCAAATGCATAGTACATAGTTGTGCATATAGGACTGCAGGGCATGGGAATACTGGCCACACAAACCACAGTTGCACCAAGTGAGCACTGACACAAGATTCAAACAAAGTGGTCATTTTCCTTGTCTACATTGACAATGGCACAAGTTGCTCCATTTGTTAATGCCAAAATAAAATGTATTTAGTGTATCAATGCTTCAAAGGACATGGAACATCTCACTATTGATACCACACCTACGGTGTTAAAAGAGACACAATCACCAAAAAAGGCAGTTAGCAGGACAAATAAAACAGCATACTTCATTGTTACAAACAAATCTGCAAACACTTAATTTGTGTCATTCATATGGCTTTTGAAGGCAAACTACCATACATTAGTACAGCGGAACCTCGAGATACGATCACCTCTGTATACGAGAAATTCAAAATACGAGGAAAGTATGAGCGAAAAATTCAGATCTAAATACGAGCATTGGCTCGCATAACGAGCCACGAGCCAGGCTGTGGGTATAGCTCGCGGCTTAGCGAGGGGGCGTGGTAGCAGTTGCGAGCCGCGATCTGCGGTGTCTGCGTTTCTCACTTAAGTGCACAGGTGGGAAACTGCCCACATCCATGATTGTTCCTGTGGCTGATGGGCTGCAGCTGCCATGTCCTCCCCGCATATATAGAGAAGCGCGAGCCGGTTAAGGGGGAGAAGAAGTAAAATAAAAGAGAGAGAGAGAGAGAGAGAGAGAGAGCGTGCGCGCGCAGGCAGGCAGGCAGTCGGTGCGAGCGAGTGCAGGCTCGCGTGTAGCTGAACAGTGAGCTGAACAGGCGAGCCAAACAGCTGAAGCAGGACGGTGTAGAGAAGGTCAGCTGCATTAAGAGTGTCTCGCCTGTTGCAGAGCCCGCAGGTGAGACGCTAACAGAGAAGAAGCACCGGGGATTGTCATCTGTTTTTTAAAGACTGCATCCTTTTGACGTTTTAACCTCGTGTTAAAGGATTGTTATTCTTGTGTATTTTAAACCTCCACTTCACAACTGTTTTAAGGATTATTTATTTAAAGATTTATTGAATGCTCTACTGCACTTTGGACACCTGTTTTGATTCTTTTAATAATCAGTTATATTATTTACCAGTGTTATTTATTAAAGGTAGACTACAGTATATATAATTTATCAGTGTTATTTGTTAGGAAAATTGATTTTTATGTTAATATATTTGGGGTGCGGAACGGATTAACTGGATTTCCATTATTTTCAATGGGGAAGTTTGTTCTAGATACGAGAAATTCGCTATACAAGCTCAGTGCTGGAACGAATTAAACTCGTATCTAGAGGTTCCACTGTATAATACACAAGTAGATGTTATATGACTGCGGTGGGTTGGCACCCTGCCCGGGATTGGTTCCTGCCTTGTGCCCTGTGTTGGCTGGGGTTGGCTCCAGCAGACCCCCGTGACCCTGTATTCGGATTCAGCGGGTTGGAAAATGGATGGATGGATGTTATATGAGTGGTGTGTTAAAGAATGTAATGCTGCCTCTAATATTTTTATATTTAGTATAAATTTTAAGCAGTATTTTTCATTTGCTGGACAGAAAATTAACAGGGCTGCAACTAACGATTATTTTGATAATCGATTAATCGGGCAATTATTTTGTCGATTAATCGATTGGTTGTATTGTTAGAAAAATTGAAATTAAATACAAAGTGCATGAAATGTACCTTTTTGCCAAATAAACAGATTTGCATAAAAAATTCATAAATGTAGTTTTTTAAATTAACTTCTTGTAGATATTTCAAACAAAATATAGATTTTTATACAACATTTATGTAATACATTGACAATAAATAGTAATAAATACAAATTAAACACTTGGTAGCACTTCTGACTCTTGTTGTACAATGAAAACACATGCACATATAATTTCCTTAAAAAAAAAAGTTTTCAATAAATTAACTAAACTCGCAATGTGGCTTATGTATTCAGAATCACATTAAACACATCCAGTGTTCTCCCTAGCGTCTTTTAGCCGGGCTAATTTAGTTGAGCGCCCGGCTGTCATCTTGAATGACATTGTGAGATGAAAGCCGACAGGCAGATCTAATGATCTGCAGAGATGGCAAGGGACGAGCGGGCTAGTGGGCAAATACTAGAAGCAGGATCGCAAGTGGCGAGGTGCGGAGCGGGATATTGCTGATCACTCAATGCTGAACAAGCTAATAGCGGGGATGAGGTAGAGCGGAGTTCACAAGCAAAAAGTATGGGGAGGTGGGCTTTCGAGAGAGGGCTGTACATGGCAATAGTGGGGGCGTAGCAGCTTAATACAGCAGAAAGGAGTATGGGGAGGTGGGCGTGCAAGAGGAGGACTGATATTAAAAAAAAAAAAGACTCGTGGAACCAGCCTGCCAGATATCAGAAAAAGGGCGTCAGGAAGTGAAGTCTCTGTTCTCAGTGTCAGTACAGTCTGTAGCGTACAGCTGCTCTCTTCTTGTTCAGTACATAGCAAAAACTATATTAATATATATATTATATATATATATATATATATATATATATATATATATATATATATATATATATATACACACACACACACACACAGTTGTTTAAGCATTAGGTGTGTTCTGTGTGCAAAAATCCTTGTAGCTCTCACTGTGGTTCCTGTCAAAGTGACCCCATCTGCCGTTTTTATATTTGCTCATACTGAGGGTTTTGTTAAAGTGACCCCATCTGCCGTTCTTATATTTGCTCATATTCAGACCTGTGTCTATATTGCAAGTGTGCAGAAATCCTTGCAGCACACAGTTTCCTGAGGAAAAGTTTATTTTTCTGCATTACTGAGGGTTTTGTTAAAGTGACCCCATCTGCCGTTCTTATATTTGCTCATACTGACGGTTTTGTTAAACTGACCCCATCTGTTGTTCTTATATTTGCTCATATTTGGATCTGCGTCCACATTGCAAAAAGTGTGCAGAAACCCTTGCAGCACGCACTGTGTCCTGAGCAAAAGTTTTGTCACTGAATTGCTGAGGGTTTTGTTAAAGTGACCCATCTGTCATTCCTTTTATTGTTCATATCTTGCCCCGTCGTGGTGCAAGTGTGCATTGAATATCCAACAGGCTCCCACTTTCCCACTCAAAAGTCGTATTCATAGGTACTTTTAATTATTTCCAAACGTTTTACCAACATGAGTAATAAAAGTGTTCAGAAAACAACACTGCTCAGTTATTTCAGAATAGAGACGCCACAAACTAATGAAGGTACGGCGTCAACTCCTGATGTGGCAATTTCAGACAAAGACATTATAGAAGCTGGTCCATCACGGGAAATCTCTTCAGCATACACTCTGCCAATTGATAAATCTAAGCACCGCTTATCCGGCATAAACAAACAATGGTTTAAAGATTTTGATTGGCTAATGGTCAAAGAAAATGGTAAATGGTGATCATTGTGCATGAAATATTCAAACAAACACCCCCCAAGGAGGGAGTTACCTTGGGTAAATGTGCCATGCACAAGAATTCGGAAAGAAAACTTGCTGGACCATGAAAAAAGTAAAACACTCATCGAGTCTTCTGCTGACCTTATAAGAAAGTGTGTACTAGAACAAACTAGAATCGTTCAAATTGAAAGATCTCTATCTGTGTTAAATAACTTACAGAGGGATGTCTTAGAATCAGAAATAAAGTGTAGCATACTGAAAAATATACACGCTGAACTTTTTTTTCAGTATTCTGTGTGATGAAACCACAGACATCTCAGTTGTAAAACAATAATTTACATTAAATGTGTTTGCCAGGTCACTAAAGAGATCAGAATTCATTTTGTATCAACCCGCAATATGATTGATGGCAAAGCGGAGACTATAACCAACACACTGAGTGAGACTATGGACACTGTAGGATTGAAAACTGCTAATCTGGTTGGACTAGGGTCAGATGGAGCGGCTGTTATGATTGGGATAACAAAAAGGTGTGGTAAAACTGCTTAAAGATAAAACTTCTGGACTCTTGGTCAACTGCCACTGTGTAAACCACCGATTGGCCCTTGCAAGTGCCCAAGCAGCAGCTGCTATACTTTATTAACGAAACTGAATGACATCTTAAGGCAGCTGTTCTATTTCTTCCAAAATTCTTCAGTTAGGATGGCTGGTTTAACAGAAATCCAAAATATTCTGAACATTCCCCAGATTGAGCTGAAAATGACCAGTGACACTAGATGGCTGTCTCATGACTGGAGTACAGTCACTACAACAGTGTATAGTGATACAGTGTATAGTGTCATAGCTGAGGACACTGAACGAAATGACATCACAGCTGAAGGATTAAGCAGATGTATTAAAACGTACAATTATGTTTCCTCTCTGATGATGCTTTCAGACGTATTACCTTTGTTGTCCAATTTATCTAAGGCTTGGCAAAGGCAAGATATCAATCTTACCGAAATTGAGCCAATTTTGCTCACCACAAAATTGTCCATCATGGAGTTGAAAGACACTCTTGTGAGATATTTTCAAAGCCTTCATCATTGTCTGGCAGAAGAATGGTCAGATCTCCGCATTGTTTATACACAGAGTGATGTAATGTCATTCAAAACTACAATATATGATAAATACCTAGAGACAGCTGTCAAGCACCTAGATGCAAGATTCCCTGACATGCCAATTATTTCCAGCTTTAAAAAAAGTTTTCAATGCCGAAACACACGATTCAAGTGAATCTGCTGAAATTCTTTTCGATCATTACTTCAAAAATGGTAGCCCTCCAATTTTAAAATATGAAAGTAGCAGGCAAGAATGGACAGTTGTGTCAAAAATGACCAGAAGTCAATCATACAAAGACTTCAGTCCAAAACAGATTTTACTAAAAATGGCAACTACATCAAAGTTCTAAGTCGTTTCCAAATTTAGCCAAACCAGCTCATGTTGGGCTGGTGATCCCAGTGAGCACAGCTGAATGTGAAAGGGGGAAGGGGGTTTTCTGCCCTTAAAAGGATCAAGACATGTTTGAGAAATCGCATGAATCAAAGCATGCTAAATAATCTCATGCTGATCTCCTTGGAGGGCCCAGATCCTGGGGACTTTATTTGGAAAAGCTGCAGACAACTGGGCTTCTTGGAAGAAAAGAAGAACAAATATTTAACTGAAGACACCTTCTGCATATGCAAGTTGGCTTTGAAGAATATTTTTAAGTTTTTCTTCATTAGGTTTCCCATACTTTTTTCCCCCCCATTGTTTTCACTTTTCTTCCTGACAGCGACAATACTTGTGCCTCTTGGTTTATGTCATAACAATTGTTATTTAAAATTTTTGTTAGGGTTGCAGGATCCTGAATTGGATACTTCTTAAATTATTCTGGCACAAGTGTCAAACCTTAAAAAAAGGAAGTCATATTGAGCATTGGAAAATAATTAATAATAATTAAATAATAAAGATAGTGCACATTTAATTTTCCCCACCACCAAATTTCCCCATCCCACCCTACCCAGCTACTTTTTCATGCCACACGGCTGGAAAAAATTTCTGGGGAGAACACTGACACCACTTCAAAATTAAACACGCAAGTTATTTACTTACTTATTTTCAGTTTCTGGCAAAGCATCATTTGCAGGTGCATCTCAATAAATTAGAATATCATTGAAAAGTTAATTTGATTCAGTAACTCAATTCAAAAAGTGAAACTCTTATTATATTGATTCATTACACACAGTGATAAACTTTAAGCGTTTATTTCTTTTCATCTTGCTGATTATGGCTTACAGGTAATGAAAACTCAAAATTCAGTATCTCATAAAATTAGAATATTACGCAAGACAAATAAAAAATATATATTTTTAATACAGAAATGTTGGCCTACTGAAAAGTATGTCCATGTATGCACTCAGTACTTGGTCGGGGCTTCCTTCTGCATGAATTACTGCATCAATACGGCACTGCATGGAGGCAATCAGCCTGTGGCACTGCTGAGGTGTTATGGAAGCCCAGGATGCTTTGATAGCAGCCTTCAACTCTTCTGCATTTTTAGGTCTGGTGTCTCTCATCTTCCTCTTGACAATACCCCATAGGTTCTCTATGGGGTTTAGGTCAGGCACGTTTGCTGGCCAATCAAGCACAGTGATACCATGGTCATTAAACCAGGTATTGGTACTTTTGGCAGTGTGGGCTGGTGCCAAGTCCTGCTGGAAAATTAAATCAGCATCTCCATAAAGCTTGTCTGACAGAGGGAAGCATGAAGTGCAGTAAAATTTCCTGGTAGACAGCTGCGCCGACTTCGGACTTGATAAAACACAGTGGACCAACACCAGCAGATGACATGGCTCCCCAAATCATCAATGACTGTGGAAACGTCACACTGGACCTCAAGCAACTTGTATTTTGTGCCTCTCCACTCTTCCTCCTGACTCTGGGGACCTTGATTTCCAAATGAAATGCAAAATTTACTTTCATGTGAAAAGAGGACTTTGGACCACTGAGCAACAGTCCAGTCAGTTTTCCCCTTAGCCCAGTTTAGACGCTTCTGACATCGTCTCTGGTTCAGGAGTGGTTTGACACAAGGATTGTGACAGTTGTAGCCTATGTTCCCGGACACGTCTGTATGTGGTGGCTCTTGAAGCACTGACCCCCAGCCGCAGTCCACTTCTTATGAATCTCCCCCAAATTCTTTAATGGGCTGTGCATCTACATTCCACTCAAGGGTGTGGTTATCCCTGTTGCTTGTGCATCTTTTTCTGCCACATTTTTTCCTTCCACTCAACTTTCCATTAATATGCTTGGATACAGCACTCTAAACAGCCAGATTCTTTAACAATGACCTTTTGTGGCTTAGGAGAGTGTCAATGACTGTCTTCTGGACAATTGCCAAGTCAGTAATATTCTTTATGATAATGTAGCCTATTGAACCAGACAGAGACCATTTAAAGCTTCAGTACACCTTTGTAGGTGTTTTGGGTTAATTAGCTGAGTGGAGCAGGCCACCATAAGTCTACAATATTGAACTTTTTCACAATATTCTAATTTTCTGAGATACTGAATTTTGGGTTTTCATTAGCTATAAGCCATAATCAAAGAAATAAACGCTTGAAATATATCACTGTGTGTAATGTACCTATATAATACGAGTTTCACTTTTTGAATTGAATTACTGAAATAAATGAACTTTTCAATGATATTCTAATTTATTGAGATGCACCTGTAAATATCTCACCACCACAATGTTCCACCACAGAATAATCTGTTGCACCATCATGACCTTTAGTTTTTTTTTTTTGTATTTTTTCACTTTAATAATAAAAGCAGTCAAACAGGATTTATGTTTATGCCATGGTATCGAAAGGTGTCTAGTATCGTAAAATTTCACTTGTATTGATATCAAATACAAAGTCAGTAATCATGACATCACTACTTGCAAATGTAACCAATGCCCTAAGCTTGAATTCAGCAAAAAGATCTGCGTCAAAATAAAATGAATTAGTCATTTTTTGAACCCATTATATTTTAAATTTCAGGGTGGGGCGATATTAGCAAAAAAATTATATCTCAATATATAATGATAATTAGACGATATTTTGCATCCTTTAAAAACATTTTTATAAAAGTCTTATTGATCTAGCTTGGACTTGTTAATAGGATATTAATTGTTGCTTACTAACAAGATAAATGGAAACAGTTACGAAAAACAGGTCTTATTTATTTACATAAAACTGAAGTAAAATAACACAAGAACATTAAACTCACCAGTCAAAGTATTACTGGGATCAAACAGTACAAGTATGAGTAAACCATTTAAAAGTGGCCTACAGGATTTATACAAAAGACCAACAAAACTATTATATTAAGAGTATTTTAAACACACACTTACCCTTAATTTAAACAAGATATGAATCCAAAGGAAATAAAATACTAATCATAACTGAACTACAGGGCATGAACATTACAGTATGCATAAACAAACTGCTGTGCTGGTAAATTGTGCAACATACAAGCAAGAAAAAAATATATAATATAATGTACTATAATGTAAAAATCCAAAGTTCTGACAAATACTGTACAGGAAAAAACCTATAACATTTATAAACAAATTACTAACTTCAAGTTCTTTCTGCTATTGCACAAAGATACCAGAAAAAATAAACAAATTGTAAAATTCTATTGAGGTAACGTCCAAGTTGTGTGACAGAAACACCAGTCAATCCAGAGCATCTGGCTTCAGAGCAGCATGGTTACATGTTAGAACATATCCTCCAGTACTGAAAGCCCTCTCAAAAGGGTTGCTTGAGGCAGGGATGCACAGGTACCTTTTTGCAAGTTTCCACAATTTGGGGAAATGTACTTATGTTTTGCACCACTCAAGTGGATTTACTATCCACCTCAGGTATCATCAAGTAGCTCTTGATCTCTTTATCAATGGCAGTGTGCAGAGACTTGCCTTCTCTAAATTCCTGTGTTATCTTGTGTCATCACCTGCTTCAATGTCTGCAGCCATAGGAGAGGGATGGAGTAGAGCGAAAAGGCGGGAATCTGTGCAAGTCTTTTAAATATTTAAATAAAAAAAAATGTGCTTTGGAATCAAGGACCCTCAACCACGACAGCCTGTGAAATAAAATTAGAAATACGAATATGCTTCTTATAGAAATAATAATCTGTTCAAACAAATTACTTAATTCGTCAGAACTGATTTTTTTTTTTTTCTTGTCTGATACCCATGGGGGGGTCCGCACTAGATTCCTTTAACTTAAATTGCATTTTAAGGAGAAACAGTTTTTGCCATGCCATTTTTGTATGCCATGACTCATTCATCTCAATCTCATCTGCAGCGGTTTAGATTACATTTAGATACATTTGTCTTCCTGGAAAAGGCAAATGATCTTGACACAAAAATTAAGATTATCAAGCAGTATTGAGGGAGGAAAGAAAGTAAATATGATCGATGTGACTTTTTTAAGTTATCACAATAAAACTGGTGGTTACGACGCACGCTGTACTAGTGCACTCTGGCTTTGAATGCGGCTAACCTCCGAAGCACCTGTGTTGTGACTCACGATATGCCACTTCACGCAAACCACTATGATGAGGTAATTAAACCACACTGCACTCCTTTATCTGTTAATGTTGATTATTAACAGGCTGAAATGTTAAAACAGAAAACATTTGAGTAATCAAACCCTGACAGTACAATTGCCGCTCTCACAGTTAAAACAATGAAAGTGAAAAAATACTCAATAATTTCAGCTCACACGTTGTTAGAACAACAATTAAGATATTATATATTGTACCCTCCTGTTGCAGGGGGGAAAAAAACACATTTTATACCTATTTTGAAAGAAGGAATAAAGTGATACTACTCACTGGTACTCGTATAGCATCAATACCACCCAGTAGGTACGCAAACTCCAACTCTATATTGACTCCACCATACAGCTTTTCCTACAACCAACTCTACATTGAAAAGCTGTCAGAACTATGTAGGTGGCCACAACAAATAAGTAACTGATTAGAAATCTTTGTCAGCTAGGTAAAGGATGCAGATGAATAGAATAAAGGAAAAATGCTAGAAGAAAAACATTGTAGCAGCACTACTTAAATGAATTGTCATTACCAGCAGTCCAGGAAGTGCTGCACCATTGGGCAGGTTTGGCTGTTGTCATAGGGACTACAGGGAGAAACAAGATGAGGCACTGGATATAAAAGGAAGCCAAAAGAAGTGGACAAGATTGTGATTGTCTTGTGTTATCAATGCTTTCACCACTGTGGCATTTAACTGAATTACAATTACAGTCACCCCAAGGACTATAGCTTTTACTGAATTTGTATTCTTGTGCTGTGCCTATTTGCGTGTGTGGTATCATCAAAGTTGGAAAACTTTCTTTTCTTTGGATCACTCAAAACTCTACTAATCTTCAATGAGACCAGACTGTGTTTTAAGCATTTTTCATTTAGTGTCTGATGTTTCGTTGGTTTTAATCTGTTTTTGTGTTTAGCAGATAGGGGCATCTGTTGGTGAAGAAAGATTCACGGATCTTGACTTTGCCGACAATGCTGTGATCGTCGCAGAGTCAATGGATGCTCTGATTGGGGCACTCGAGAGACTGAGTGAGGAGTCTGAGTGTCTGGGCTTGCAAGTGTCCTGGATAAAAACCAAGATCCAGGCCCTTAATGACCTTTGGGCACAGCCATCAGCAGTGTGTCAGTTTGTGGAGAGAGTGTCAACCTTGTCGAGAGGTTTACTTACCTTGGCAGTGACATTCATGTCTCTGGTGACTCTTCCTATGAAGTCAGTAGATGGATTGGGAGAGCATGGGGGGGGTCATGAGGTCGCTGGAAAGGAGTGTGTGGCGCTCCCGATATCTATGCAAAAGGACGAAGGTCCAAGTCTTTAGAGTCCTGGTGCTTCCTGTCTTGCTATATGGTTGTGAGACATGGACGCTATCCAGTGACCTGAGACAGGATTGGACTCCTTTGGTACTGTGCCTCTCCGGAAAATCCTTGGGTACCGTTGGTTTGACTTTGTGTTGAATGAGCCATTGCTCATGGAGTCCTGAATGAGGCACATTACCTGCATTGTGAGGGAGCTTCCCCGAGGGTGATCCGGCTCATAATATCCTCATTGTTTGGGACCAGAGTGTCTGGACCAGGCCAAGGGGTCGCCCACGTAACACCTGGCTGCAGCAGATAGAGGGTCATTTCCAGAGGGTGGGACTGGACCGCGTGTCTGCCTGGGGGGTTGCCAACTGGGATCCCGAGTTGTTTCATTGTGTGGTGGGTGCGGCAACTCACTGTACCAGTGCGTGCTCCCCAACTTGACAACTTTACTTGACTTTGTGTTTAGCTAATTAATTAACGCTGCTTGGTGATTAAGTGTGGGTTGAACTACTGTGTTACATTACTGTGTCTATCTGTGTTAGTAGTATTTGTGAGAAGAGTGCAGTCTGGGTGCATTTCCCCAAATAAAATAAACAAAACACCATTTAAAACAGTGTGAATCTGACTGTACACAATTTCAAAAGGTTTTAAGGAACTACAGTAAAGAATCAAGCTAGACAACATTGTATCGCTAACAAAACTGTTCACACAAAAATTCTATACACATCATCCTTCATGTAGCAGTCATATTACTTGCGTGTATGATGTCGAGTACTTGTGTACTTGTCCTTGTTCCAAAATGGTAAAGCAAATAATGGATAAACACCGCCATCAGCTTCCCCAGTTCCCACCTGCTTCATTTGCCTAGCCTGCACAGACTCACCCTGCCCTGCTCCACCACATTCTGCTTGCCCAGCCTCAATAACAATCCAAACTGAGCTGGGCCCCATGGAGTTTTGAGCACACTATTAAACACATAATGTATTCTTAATGTTGAACTGGGGAAGGATGTTGAGCTTGCTATGCAACTACTTATTTCTGGTACCGAAATTAGAATTATGCTATTTTAGTAGTGTTTAAAAAAAATTTAGCATTTCAGTACTTTCTCAGTACCAGTAGAGCCCACAACACTACTCCCGGAACAAAGTTCATTTCCACCAAAGCTGTTCATAGAGTCACATGTCAGAGCAGTAAAGTTAACCCCTTACTAATAAAAGTAACCACTGACTTAGTGCTGGGCGGTATGACCAAAATTCTATATGACGGTATTTTTCAAAAATATACCAGTTTCACAGTATTCAACGGTATTTTTTCCCCATGCATGAGTGGATGTTAACCACATTTTCCACTGCAATTACTGCAGTAGACTGGCTAAAAATAACCTATTCCACTGTTATTAGAATTGTAGAAAAAAACATTTTAATGTGCACACAAGTATTAATACAGGCTTGCATGGTCCCATAAAGTGATAGTTTTCAAAGGGGTGGCACTAATGAAGAGAAGGAATCACATTGCATGACAGATGCAGTCAAAATATAGAGCCTTTTTATTGAACACTGTTTGCAAACAATTTAAAATTTTGACAACATATTTTCAACCATCCAAAGAGGCATTTAGACTTAGTAAAATATCCAGAGGTGCTTGTCAAAAGTTGCATTGCACTGAACATGTCTTAGAAAAGGAATAAATAGTAAATATTTTTTGTAAACCAACTACACTTTATTAATGTTAACAATCTCTGTCCACCGACACGTTAAAGTGACTTTTTAAACAACTTTACCATCATTAAACTGCATAATATTTAAATTAATAATAACAATAAAATAAATAATAGTGCAACTTCCAGTAATAATACTATTACTTCCAAGACTTCAAGCCCAGGTACATTACATAGTAGTCACCAAATTAAAATAAAATAAAACAAGTGCAACTTGGTGATGACATCTTTACCAACTGAACCATCATAAGGCAAACTGCATTAATATGGACCTTGCTTCAAGCTAAGCTATATACATAAATAATAAAACTGCAACTTGCGTTTATAATGCTATTTGTGGTATAGCCCTACGGAATCGTATTAGGGCCACGGTGAAGAAAAAAAAATACGGACACAGTGAAAAAAAAAAAAAAAAAACTATATGTCGAGATTAAAGTCAACATTTCCACTTTATTCTTGTAGTTTATTTTGTCATTAAAGTAGAATGCCGTAAACTAAACTTCATCCTAAAATCGATGTTTAATTCACTAGATTTTCTCAAACCCCGACATAAGTTAATGTAGCACATTAAAATGCTTTGTGTTAAGTGTTCCCTACGCATTACGCGCTTCTTAAACTAACTTCCTCATGCATTAAGAGGCAGTGATCGCCGCACAGAATTCATTCACTTCATGATATTCCTGCTCTCTGAAAATGTAGAATGCTAAGATAATTTTTCATGATGAAATGCATTAAAGCAGGTAATAAACATGCACAGTAGTGTGGCGGTTGTGCTGCGCCCTTGCAGTAAGGGGTCCCCAGGTATACACGGAGTGTAAAGAACTTTATGGCAGGTGTGACGAGGCTCCAAAATACGATGTATGAATGGGTATCGCACAGGTTTAACTTAAAAATTATGTAAATGTTGGGTTCGTGATCTGGTGGTCGAAGACACGAACACAGAATTCAATAGATGTTCTTCTGTGCGGGCTTTCTTTATTGCATGCGTGCTGTCTGTCTGACATACCAAACCCCCAGTTCCTATCCTTCCTTTTATCTTTCTCCACATAACCAAACACCACACGATAAACGTCCTTGTGAAATTAAAACTAGTTATAAACTTAGACCATGGAGTGTTCAGAACTTTAAAAAAAATCTTCGTCATACATATTTAATTATGCCGTCCATTCAGGGTTGCGCCCATCCCAGCAAGCATTGTGTGCAAGGCAGGAGAAAATCGGGGCACCAGAACATCACAGGGTGAATACAAGGAATACATACACTAGCAGGGTTAATATAATAGAACAAAACCCGCCATCCTACATGACTTAGAAAGGAAACTGAAGCACGCCGAGTAAACCCACCAGAAAAACATGCAAATTCAAAGCAGGGAACACCCGGGACCACCTTGCTGCAAAGCAGCAGTGCAACCTCCACGCCACCGTGCCCCCACATGATTAACACATGCTTTAATGCATTTCATCATGAAAATTATATCAAGTATTTATCTTAGCACCACGGAGTGGTGGCTCTGAGGCTAGGGATCTGCACTGGCAATTGGAAGGTTGCCGGTTCGAATCCCGTAAATGCCAAAAGGAACTCTGCTCTGTTGGGCCCTTCAGCAAGGCCCTTAACCTGCAATTGCTGAGCGCTTTGAGTAGTGAGAAAAGTGCTATATAAATGCAAAGAATTATTAATTATTATTATTATTATTAAATGTTTTGGGAACTGGAATATCATGAAATTAATGTATTCTGTGTGCTGCCAGCGCCTCCTCTTAGTGCAAGAGGAAGTCAGTTTAAGAAGCAGTAGCGATTAACATGGCTTCTGGGAACACTTAACACAAAGCATTTAATGTGCTATATAACTTATGACGGGGTTTGAGAAAATCTAGTAAATTAAATATTCATTTTAAGATGAAGTTTAGTTTACGATGTTCTACTTTAATGACAAATTACGAGAATATAGTCAACATGTCAACTTTATTCTCATAAGCGTCAAGATTAAAGTGGAAATGTCGAGAATAAAGTCAACATGTCGTCACACTATTGTACAGTACCCAGGTACATTACACAGTATTGAAAAAAATAAAGTAAAACAAGTACAACTTGACTTGCAGTATTATCCAGTATTATAGAAACAGTATTCACACATTTGAACATAATGGTCCACATCCGGCCTTTTAAACCCAAAGTATGTCTAGACAACAGACACGGCTCCTTTTTTCGGCAAAAGTTCTTCTGTGTCATCATGTTCAACTTTATCGTCTGCTACAGCTTCAGTTTCGGAATGTTCTCTGTCCATTTTCACCGCGCAATGCATGTACTTCATTGCATGTGTTTAGCGGTGTAGCAGTGAAAAAGGTCCCCCTTAAACAGTTTCCCGCTGTGCCACATTCTGAACGTTGTTTAGGCAATTTAAACCGGTGTTGCGGTATAAGAAAAATCCATATCATAACAAAAATAAAAAACTGTTTTTGGTATGAACCGGTATACCGCCCAGCACTATATTCTAGCAAAAAATTTGTTCAATGGGATATATCTCAGATAGATATTCTTTTGAAACTGCATGTGTAAGCAATAGATTTTCAGAAATTTGTGTCCTCAACATGAGTATGTGCAAATAAATTTGAAGAATTTATTATTAATTCTCTAGGGTGCCTAATTAAAAAAAATCCTTAACTGCCAAAATTTCTTAAAATAAATACGTACCATTTTGGAACAATCTCTTCAATTATATAAAATGACTATCAAAAATTATCAATGGACTGGACATAAAACTAGTATGCATTTAATCAAAAAAAAAATTCAATTGTAGATATAAGGATAGGTACTTTTCAAATATCTATACGGCCAAGGTGTCTACAGAGATGATGATGTTGTAGAAACAGGAAGCTAGACAGGATTATGTAGCACCGCCTGCAAAACGTCCATGGAAGGCCCGGCCAAGTGTACGTTTAATGAGATTGTAGATGAACATGCAACCGCATCAAAGACAGCAGTTCCAGTAGCTGCTGCCATACAGCTGGAAACATACCTGTGGGAAGCCACAGTTTCTCGTTCAGACAATCTACTAAATTACTGATCCATTAACAAAATGTGGTTCCTCAATTTGTCTCAGATGTCAAGGAAATACCTTTTAGCTCCATGTAGTAGTGTAGAGAGTGAGAGATTATTTAGTGCACTGTCACATATTATTAATGAAACCAAAAACAAGTTTACAGATGAAAATACAGAGAAGCTTCTGTTCATCCCAAAAGAGTCACAGACCAATCCAGTGGCAGACTCACAGTATTAAAATGAGGCACCATCCATTTCTTTCTAATAAAGCTACTGTCATTAGTACTCAGTAGCTACAGTGTTCATATATTTGTTGGTATCAGCAGTAGAATGGTATTGGTGTATCCCTATTTGAGAGTGCACTCAATTAGCGGTTAGAATGCGCTCAGTACTGTATTTTCAGTTTTAAAAAGTCTCAAGGCTACCCAAGCTAAGTCTGATAGTTATAGGTGTCCCACAAATATGAAACAGCACACAAACATTATAAAGCATTTGTTCCATTCACTATAATTAAGCTTTCAATTATGAGCTGAAACTTTCCCACAAGGCCCAAACAAATAGGTCAAGTTAACTACATATTTTAAACTGACCCTCCATGACAGAGTAGGGCTATTTGAGTGAATGTAGCCTATGACACTGCAGCATAGATCCTAAATAAGCATGATAACGAAGTGGAATAAAAAAATTTAAAAAAAACAAAAAAAAAACAGATGGGACAGTGCTTGGTACACAGAACATTTGCATTGTTCAAATCTAATTAGTAAGTAACTTAAAAAAAACAACATTTATTTATATAGCACAACTAAATAAACAAAGATGTGTTAGAGAGTAATCAAATGAGCCCTGGCCTTTTTCTTCACTTAATACATCAATAAAATAACATCACATTCACTGATAATATTTAACCAGTATTGCAGTCTTAAAACATACCAATGATACCCTATTTAAATTTGAAGTACGAACTAGTAAAACAAGTTGCATGTAAGGTGGTTTGAAACATGCTGTGTATGTGTGCACCAACAGGGTAGCTGGTGTCTAAATATATGATGTTGTGTGCTAGCTACCTATCAAAGTCCTTTTCATACAGCATAATCGTCATTATGCTATATGATGAATTCTCATTTTGACATAATTGTGAACTAATATTTCATTGAAGAGGTCTACCTTTTCAAGCTAAATTTCATTAGTTGAACAAAAGCACTTTAAACAAAAACTTCAAACAACATGCAATAAAATACAAACGAATTTAGCAACAAACAAGCAATAGGTAACACACGACTTAAGCTAAAAACAAACCCAACAAGCAAAACTCTGGCTAACAATGACAACTTCACAAATAAATTTTTACACAACTATTTATCACCTATACAATAAATATGAACGGGTGACTGGAACAGTTATGAATGTGCCTTCTGCACAAAAACACAAAGAAATGTGGAACCAGGATGTGTCAATATAAACCAAATATAGATCACACTTTATAATCACATAAAGGTGGTTACCAGAAACGTGGTACTGTATTACTGTTAACAATGAACATACTGGTGTATAAGCATGTATCATCAGGTTCATGAACTAAATAATCACTTAACATTGACATAACATGACCCTTTCAGGAGTATAACTCCTGTAATTGTTAAATATCTTCTACAAAAGCTTGCAGACTAATAGCCTACTGAAAACTGTAGGACAACATTTGGTGATGGTGTCAAGTATTAACGTTGGATTTTTAAGTTAACACCACAATACGGCCCCTGTGTTATTATATGACATTATCAAGAAGGTATACTGTACTAAATTGTGCACCTGTGTGATGCAGTTTATCCGGGAGTAAGAAGGGTAAGCTGCTGTTATTGAGGTAGTTTCCAATAAAGGAGCAGTCGGTTTCACCAACAGTGCAAACTCTGTCTATATATACTTACGTTGTACACGCCAAGAATTGCCATTTGTCTTTGTTTTGAAATGCATCCGGATTTCTCGAGGACTCCCGTGCCACGAGCTATCAGTCTTTGTCTAAAAAACCAGTTCCAACCTCTCTCTTCAGGAGCCTCCACCAGTGCGTTGCAAGACCTCTTTGTTTATCTAGCTTCCTTAAGGGCGCCAGCTAGCACCGTTTTTCTTCTTCTTCTTCAAAACATGATGTTTTCGTCCTGAATGTGGTCACCTAGATCTTTGATTAGTGTTTCTACTACCTTCGTATTACATTGTAGCTGAACTGTCACTTGCATTCATAAACTCTCACATCCTAGCAGAGAACTACGCCCCGAAAGAGTGTCCGACAAGCACCGATCCCCTGAAATTCAAATCGGCCCCCGCCTCACTAGCATCTCCAGGCCCGAATCAGTACATGGTAAACAAAACATGTAATATATGGAAAAACGGTATATCACGATGCAAACATACGTTTATGTGCGAAATGAAACAAGGCTCCCCGCTGCTCACGTACCAGATAAGTTATAACCCCGAGTTCACGATACCCCCATGAAGACCTACCTTTCGATAGTGCTTCCCGATCCAAACTCGCACCGACTCCATTTGAGAAACAGTTTCCGAGCTTTCCCAAAACTTGGCCACCGGCCCACCATCTTTCTTCCTGACGGCTCCAAGAGCTGAAGTGCCGCCGCTCGTTTGTCCTCCTGATGGTGTCGAGCCCCCCGAACCCGTTCCCCCAGCTGCTGTAGCCGCTGTCGCCATTGTTCAAGCTTTCCGTACGTCCGCGTGCCTTCCGCGCGCAGTAACTCTTCAGGCCGACGCTGAGCAACTGTCGCGAGACTATAGCCTCTGCAGGAGGTACTGGGAGTTGTAGTCCAGGTGAATTCAGTTCTTGCACTGTGCTCAAGAAAGTTATACAGTAATTTACGTCGTAATGATGATTATTATTCAGAAATATGTTACTCCCATTAATGTGTTTCGTTAATTTAAAATATATATTTGTCAATGGTACATGCCATACAATTGTCAAAGAGTTGCACTTTACAACATTTTCACTCTAAATCCAATTCATAGTCGCGGTGGAGGGTGGGATCTGGGACTTATCTGAAACATATCATCAGTCCTTCATTTGTGTACACATTCACACTCATATGGGACCAATTTACCTAACCACGAAGTGGAACAAATACTGGCGTACCTGTCAAATAACAAATTAGGCACAACAAGAACATGCAAAATCTGAACTTGGGCACTGCATTTGTGAAGCAACAGTGCTATGAAGGGAAGATCCCGTCAAAATAATATTAGACGTTTAGGAAGAATCGACTGGAGTAGAGGATAAACGCCCAGCCTACAACATAACACTTAACATTTCCAAAGTATTTGGTTTCGCATCAAAGACCGATTCAGAATATGGAAGTCAACCGGGTTTTCTTTACCCAGGCAGCATTTATTTCTCAGCATGTCCCCACTTGCCTTCCAAGTCGTAAACTTGGAGCTGCAATTTGCAAAAACTCCACTGTTTTAAAGGGGAATTCTTTTGGGTCAAGTGACTAATTAGGCTTTTGGCTGTAAAGATGTTTGTTCTTTATAATAGATTTGTATTTGAATCCTGCTGTTCATATATATTCATTTGTCGGAATCGCAATATGATTATTTGGATGGTTACCTACACCTGATGAGCCCCAATTAGGGCAATCATAATTGTCCTGTAGTCTTTGTATTATTTGGCACATACTGTATCTCTCTCTCACACACACACACACACACACACACACACATATATATATATATATATATATATATATGCAGGGTATATATATATATATATATATATATATATATATATATATATATATATATATATATATATATATATATATATATATATGTCGATGTATATACATATATATTGTGGAAACATATCCAAAAAAAGAAGAAACTCCACAAATCTAAAATTTTAGGGACTATCCCCGTATATTGTCCTACGGACAAATAAAGCAAAAAATGCGAAATAAATGATCAAAATTACTGTTAGGTAACATCTGACAAAGTTTATGGCACAAAATGGCATTTAAATACAGAAATGAATTATGGGAACAGGAAATGGTTGGCAGGAAGTGATGCTGAATGCAGGAGTCGGAAACAGCGTCATTTTGGTGGAACCAGAAGTGAAGTCAGTTGTGATGGCCGGATGTGATGTCATATCGAGTTGCCAGAAGTGATGCCATGGTGGCCATTTTGGAACCTGGAAGTAGAGGCAATTATTTTTCCTCGGTTTTTCTGTTGAGAGAAGAGATTCAGGTAAGTACCACTTGACAATCCTTCATCTCGCGATATTTCACTCACCTTTAGGCTTTTTCACTGCCTCCTAATCGCACGTGTGACATAACCCCCCCCCCAAGCCCACCAGGTCCGGCGACCTGCATCAAAAGGTCATGGGCACGGGAGAGAGCATCCGCGTTGGCCTGCAAGGAACCTTTACGATAAACAACACTAAATCGATAAGGTTGAAGGTCCAAAAACCACCTAATGACACAGGGATTAGACTCCCGGTGAAGAGACATCCACTGTAGAGCACTATGATCCGTCACCAGAGTAAATTCCCGACCCAATAGGTAGTACCTTAACTGCGTGATAGCCCATTTAATCGCCAAGGCCTCTCGCTCCACCGCGGCATACCTGGTCTCCCTGTCCAGCAGTTTCCGGCTAAGGTAAATAATGGGGTGTTCAGCACCATCGACGCATTGGCTCAACATAGCTCCTAATCCTGTGTCCTGCATCGGTCTGGAGTATGAAAGGGAAAGAAAAATCAGGAGATTTTAAAACAGGTGCTGAAGTAGAGGCCAATTTCAAGTTAATGAATGCCTTATCAGCCTTATCATCCCATACCACTTTTAAAGGTGCTCTTTTCTTTGTTAAATCAGATAAGGGCTCAGCAATTTCCGAGAAATGAGGTACAAAACGGCGATAGTATCCTGCTAAGCCCAGAAATGCTTGAACCTGCCTCTTAGTTATCGGACTGAGCCAATTTATGATGGCATCAATTTTGGAACACTGTGGTTTAACAGTGCCCCCACCGACCAGGTAACCTAAATATTTGGCTTCTCTTAATCCAAAAAAACATTTTCTTGGATTAATACGAAGTCCCGCTAATGCCAGTGTGGAAAGCACTGTTTTAACCTGCAACACATGTTCCTTCCATGTGCTGGAATAAATGACTACATCATCCAGGTAGGTGGCACTAAATGAATTGTGGGGCCGTAGCAGTGTATCTACCAGATATTGGAAGGTTGCTGGCAACCCGTGCAAGCCAAAATGAAGAACTGTATATTGCCAATGTCCACTGGGTGTACTAAAAGCGTTTTTTTCTTTAGCGGAGGCCATTAAGGGAATTTACCAATACCCTTTAGTCATGTTGAGAGTAGTTAGGAATTGCGCGTTCCCAAGCCAGTTGAGTAAATCATCCACTCACGGCATTGGATATGCGTCAAATTTAGAGGTCTGATTAAGTTGTCAAAAGTCATTACAAAACCTCCACGACCCATCTGGCTTAGGAACCAAGACAATTGGACTAGACCAGGGGCTATAACTTTCTTCAATAACCCCTAATTCCAGCATTTGTCTAACTTCCAACTCTACTTCCGCTTTCTTTGCCTCCAGGAGAGTATAAGGTCTTTCTCTGACAATTACCCCCGGGTCAGTAATAATGTCGTGCTCAATCAGAGCAGTCTGTCCTGGTAGCTCATTTACAACTTCTGGTATTCACGAGATAGCCATTTCTAGGTCTTGTTTTTGTTCCGGGGTCAAATTAGGTCCGAAATTAAGCTGAGAATGTGACATGAAAAGGGAACGAGGCTGGCCGGAGGAGGGATCAATTTCCCTGTCCTTCCACGGTTTCAGCAAATTTATGTGATAAACTTGTTCACTTGGTCAACGATTTGGTTGTTTAACCAAATAATCTACGAGTCCTTTTCTTTCCTTAATTTCGTAAGGGCCTTGCCAATGTGCCAACAATTTAGAGTGGGAAGTTGGAACGAACACCATTACACGATTACCCAGGACAAAATCCAGAATGGTGGTGTTTCTATTATAATATCGTGACTGTGCTGCTTGAGCTTTCTCCAAATTCTCTTTTAGTATAGGACTAATTTTTTCCAATCTATTGCATAATTGCGCGATATATTCAAGTATATTTGAGGTAGGAAGGACCTCCTCTTCCCAACCTTCTTTTAACATGTCCAAAAGCCTACGGGGTTGTCTTCCATATAGTAGCTCAAAGGGAGAAAAACCAGTAGAGGCCTGTGGGACTTCCCGATAGGCAAACAATACGAGAGGAAGTAACTGATCCCAGTTTCTTCCATCCTCGTTAACTACTTTATGCAACATCTGTTTTAAAGTTTGATTAAATCATTCTACCAACCTGTCAGTTTGGGGGTGATAGACCGATGTTTTCTGATGTTTTATTCTGAGTAATTTAGCCACCTCCCTGAACGTCTCCAAAGTGAAAGGAGTCCCTTGGTCCATCAGAACAACTACACGTGCGAATATTCCTATTAGTTCCCATGCAATGTTCTTTGAAGTAGCTGAGCGCAAGAGAACAGCTTCAGGAAACAGAGTGGCATAGTCTACTAGAACCAAAATATATTTAAAGCCTTTTAACAAGTGTTCTAATGGTCCTATGAGGTCAATACCGACCGAGGGGAAGGGGAACGAGAGGAGCTCGGCCCCTCCTAGAAATCTGACGAAGTTGGCATTCAGGACACGAAGCGCAAAATAGTCAGACCTCCTCATTAATTCCCGGCCAATGAAATCGGAGTTTTACTCTCTGCAATGTTTTTTCAGAGCCTAAATGGGCTCCTGGAAGGTGAGCATGCGCTAGTTCACACACTTGTCACCGAAAAGTGCGCGGTACTAGCAGCAATGCTCGCACTTCCCCCCCATGTTCTGCCACTCGATACAATAATTCATTTTTTATTACAAAGAAAGGCATCAGTGGCATGGGATCTAGGGTTGTATAACCCTCGGTAGATAATATTGCATTCCTTGCAAATTTTAAGGAATCATCGTTCCATTGTTCTCTTTTAAAAGAAGATGGAGTAATTAGGAATTGGGCTGATAAATTTTGGATAGGGTCTCTATTGACGTCAATGGTAGGGGCTTCTGCCAACACGTCCTCTACGTTAACTGTAATAGCTCCTGCAGAGGATGATGGGACATCGACTCCTCTGCACTGGGTATGGATGTCATATCGAGTCGCCAGAAGTGACGTCATGGTGGCCATTTTGGAACCCGGAAGTAGAGGCAATTATTTTTCCTCGATTTTTCTGTTGAGAGAAGAGATTCAGGTAAGCACCACGTGACAATCCTTCATTTCACAATCTTTCACTCACCTTTAGGCTTTTTGACTGCCTCCTAATCGCACGTGTATGACAATATATCCAGCCATCCATCCATCCTCTTCCACTTATCCAAGGTTGGGTTGCGGGGGCAGCAGCTTGAGCAGAGATACCCAGACTTCCCTCTCCCCGGCCACTTCTTCTAGCGCTTCCGGGGGAATCCCACCAAGGCGTTCCCAGGCCAGCCAAGAGACATAGTCCCTCCAGCGTGTCCTGGGTCTTCCCCGGGGCCTCCTCCTCGTTAGATGTGCCCGGAACACCTCACCAGGGAGGCGTCCAGGAGGCATCCTGATCAGATGCCCGAGCCACCTTATCTGACTCCTCTCGATGGGGAGGAGCAGCGGCTCTACTCTGAGCCCCTCCCGGATGACTGAGCTTCTCACCCTATCTTTAAGGGAAAGCCCAGACACCCTGCGGAGGAAACTCATTTCAGCTGCTTGAATTCGTGATCTCGTTCTTTCGGTCACTACCCATAGCTCATGACCATAGGTGAGGGTAGGAACATAGATCGACTGGTAAATTGAGAGCTGAGCCGCATCACCACGACAGACCGATGCAGAGCCCGCGTGCCGCACCGGTCCGCCTGTCGATCTCACGCTCCATTCTCCCCTCACTCGTGAACAAGATCCCGAGATACTTGAACTCCTCCACTTGGGGCAGGATCTCGCACCCAACCCTGAGAGGGAACTCCACCCTTTTACGTCTGAGGACCATGGTCTCAGATTTGGAGGTGCTGATTCTCATCCCAGCCGCTTCACACTCGGCTGCGAACCGATCCAGAGAGAGCTGAAGATCACGGCCTGATGAAGCAAACAGGACAACATCATCTGCAAAAAGCAGTGACCCAATCCTGAGTCCACCAAACTGGACCCCCTCAACGCCCTGGCTGCGCCTAGAAATTCTGTCCATAAAAGTTATGAACAGAATCGGTGATAAAGGGCAGCCCTGGTGGAGTCCAACTCTCACTGGAAACGGGTTTGACTTACTGCCGGCAATGCAGACCAAGCTCTGGCACCGATTGTACAGGGACCGAACAGCCCTTATCAGGGGGTCCAGTACCCCATACTCTCGGAGTACCCCCCACAGGATTCCCCGAGGGACACGGTCGAATGCCTTTTCCAAGTCCACAAAACACATGTAGACTGGTTGGGCAAACTCCCATGCACCCTCCAGGACCCGGCTAAGGGTGTAGAGCTGGTCCACTGTTCTGCGACCAGGACGAAAACAACAACAACATTTATTTATATAGCACATTTTCATACAAAAAGTAGCTCAAAGTGCTTTACATAATGAAGAAAAGAAAAATAAAAGACAAAATAAGAAATTAAAATAAGACAACATTAGTTAACATAGAAAAGGAGTAAGGTCCGATGGCCAGGGTGGACAGAAAAAACAAACAAAAAAAAACTCCAGAAAGCTGGAGAAAAAAATAAAATCTGTAGGGGTTCCAGGCCACAAGACCGCCCAGTCCCCTCTGGGCATTCTACCTAACATAAATGAAATAGTCCTCTTTGTAGTTAGGGTTCTCACGGAGTCACTTGATGCTGATGGTCATACAGACTTCTGGCTTTTAATCCATCCATCATTGTTGGAACATCATGGTGCTTTGAGTAGATGGTGGTGGTGCAAGCCACCACCAAAAGGACACCGGAAAAGGAAACAGATGAGAGAGTAGGGGTTAGTACAGATTTTAGAGCCACCATGACTAGTTATTATAATGAATTGGATATACAGAGTATCAGGATTTAAATTACAGTGAAGTTATGAGAAGGCCATGTTAAAGTAATGTGTTTTCAGCAGTTTTTTAAAGTTTTTTAAAAACCAAACTGTTCCTCCTGAATCTGAGGCTCGACTATCCGATGGACCCTCCTCTCCAGGACTCCCGAATAGACTTTTCCAGGGAGGTTGAGGAGTGTGATCCCTCTGTAGTTGGAACACACACATATTGTAGTTGTGACAATATATATATATATATATATATATATATATATATATATATATATATATATATATATACACACACACACACACACACACACACACATATATATATATATATATATATATATATATATATATATATATATATATATATATATATATAGTGGCACAGGACCTTTACCCGGCCGGGAAGCCTCAGTAGTGGAAGGACCTGGGGAGAGAGTTTTTTCACGACATTATCTTCCACAGAATGCTAGAAGGCAGCCAGGCCCCCTGGCTTGCAGCTGGGCCATGGGTTTGGAGTGTGGAACCTCGACCCTGCTGGGGCCTGTGGCCACCGCCCGGGGCTACCTAGATGTTTTCTGAGCCCTATTTAGCAGCACTTCCGCCACACCTGGAAGTGCTGCCTGAAGACGCTCGTTGATTTCATTCATATAGCATTACTTTCCAATCCACAAAAGCCAAACCAAAGAGACCAGATACCTAAATAACTAATTACACCAAAGAGTCTAATTAATATGTTAATTGACCTACCATCTTCACATGGAGAATAAACACATACTCTTGTGGTATACAGTGTGTAACTTGTTTCCCAGATTATTGAAGACACAAAAGCCCAAAGCCACTTTCACAACTGCACAAATATTTAGTAGGTAAATGATTATTTTGTATACCAGTGACTTCCAGGAAAGACTGGATAGCAACCAAGGAAGACTGAGAATGCTGGAAAGACAGTTGACCTCCAGGAAAGACTGGCATGGGCGTGTGAGGCTAGCAACCTCAGTCGCAGCACTCTTAAGAGGGCTCCAGCAAAACTATGCAATGAAGCAATGAGCAATACCCCCGGAATGTGACAAGAGGGAGCGGGGGAGGATGAGAGACTCATGGCCACAGGTAACACATGGTCTATGAGAAAGCTCACTCAAACCACACTTAACAGTCGAAGTACTAATGTAGAAGTCAAGTGCCATTGCGGAAAGGTTTGCAAGAACACGAGGGAACTTAAGATGCATCAATCTATAACCAAATGTGGAGAAGGAGAGAAGTGGTTGCAGCGCAGAGTGGAGACATAATGTGAGACAAAGGAGGACTCCAGTCAGGATGCACCCCACAGTTCAGGATACTTCTCAGCAGCTGTTCCATTTCAAAATGTCAGGAGGTACTCTTCTAATACCACCCCAGACATCCAACCTTCAAATGAGAAAGTAAAATGGCCCACCGCAAATGACAATATTGGATGGGAACAATTAGATCAGGACCTCAACGGAGTTTTGGAGGATGTGTTAGCAGGAACTGCTGATAGGAAAACTGACTGTATGACCACAATCATTTATGCCAGAGTTTCTCAATCTTTAAGTATTTGTGACCCAAGTTTTCATAACAGTTTTAATTGCGCCCCCCCTAACGTTTTTTTGAAACCCTAATAAAATTTATTATTATATTTTTTGCTGCCTGCCGATACACCGCTACAAGTTTAAAATTTCCCTACGAATAGCAAAATTATGCCACATATGGCAACATTCGCGCCCCAGAGTTTGAGAACCGCTGATTTATGCTATGGCAAAGGAATGACTTGGCATAAAGGAGAAGGGGGGTATTGGCAGAATACAAGGGATACGGTAATATTACGACTGAGGAAAGAAATCAAGACTCTAAACAGGCAGTTTAAAATAGCTAATACTAATGAAAAGGAGGACATTAAAGATCTGACTAAGGGACTTTGAGGGCAATTGTGCAGATTAAGAAGGGCTGAAAGGTTACAGAAACTGAGGAAGAAGAAAGATGTCAGGCGAGCACATTTTATAAAGACCCATATGTGTTCACTAATACCCTGTTGGGTGAGGTAAGATCTGGAAAGTTGATCAGCCCTAAGGAAATTCTGGAGATGTTCCTCAAAGAGAGTCACATTGATACCTACAGGAATCAGACTCTGAGTGCCCACCCAAAATTATAAAGAACCGAACCGAACCCCCAGATAAAGTATTCAATATTAGGGCATGAACATGGAGAGAAGTGCATGGCATAGTACAGAAGGTCAGATCAGCATCAGCCCTGGGACCAAATGGCAAACCATACAAAGTATATAAGAGATGCCCAAAGCTTCTTCGCAGGCATTGGGAACTTTAGAAGAAGGTGTTGGATAAGACGTATGATTCCATCATCCTGGAAAAAAGAAGATGGCTGCTTTGTACCAAAGGAAACTGACTCTTTGGAGATCAGCAAGTTCCATATCATTTCTCTCCTGAGTGTTGAAGGCAAGATCTTTTTCTCTGTCTTGGTCAAAAGGTTGACTACTTATATGGTGAAGAACAACTACATCGATACATCAGTCCAGAAAGGTGGAATTCCAGTCTCCACTGGCACTTGGAGCATGTGGGTGTCCTTAACCAGTTTTCCCATGAAGCAAAGGAAAGCAAAGGTAATCTAGTAATAGTCTGGCTTGATTTGGCCAATGCATTTGGATCAATTCCATATGACCTTATTAAAATGGCTATGAAACACTACCATATTCCCACTCATACTGTATCTGGGGCATGATCGCTAGATACACTGAGGGATTCAAGATACGATTCAAGACAGCTCACTGCATTAGCCAGTGGCAGGATCTGGAAAAGGGCATTTGTACTATCTCCCCCATCTTGTTTATCATTGGAATGAATCTGCTTATAACAGCAGCAGGGAGGGAATCCAGGGGGCTGATCATGAAGTTTGGCATGTGCAGGCCTTCAATAAGAAGCTTTATGGATGATCTAACCATAACAACTTCATTCCATATACAAGTAAGAAGGGTCCTGGATGCACTCGACGACTTGGTAATGTGGGCAATAATGAAGTTTAAACTAAAGAATTCAAAAAGCATGATGATCTGTAATGAGAAATTTGCCAGCAAATTCCAGCTAAATGTCCAGGGGGAGGTTATACCATCAATTGAGGAAAACTCAATTAAATGTCTAGGGAAGTGGTATGACATATATCTCACTGACAAAATCAATGTAATCAGACAGAGAAACAGGTGGATGAATGGCCAAGGAAGACAGAGGCATCAGGTTTATGGGGAAAATACAAGGCATGGCTCTTCCAGCATGGTCTGTTACCAAGACTGGTTTGGCTACTGACAATTTATGAAATATCAATGACAGCAGTAAAAGGAATAGAGAGGTGAGTGAATAAACATCTTTGTAGATGGTTTGGAATTCCACCAAGCTTTTTGTCAGCATGGCTATATATCAGGTCTGGTTATTTACTGCTGCCCTTATCATCAGTCATCAAGGAATTCAAGGTAGCAAAGTGCAATGCTGTAATGATGTATAGATGTAATGCCAGGTTGATGTATAGATAATCTAGCGACAGAAAAGTCAGAGGTGCAGGCATCACCACACGATGGTTGCACAGGTGGAAAGTATGCTGAAACTAAAGGACATCATTGGGAACCTGTGCTTGGGGAGACAAGGATTTGGAGCCACCCATTTCCAGCAATGGGGAAAAACAGACCAAAATCAAATGAGAGATATGATCCAAGCTGAGGTCCGTTGCCTAGAAGAGAAAGGGCAAGGGCTTGAATCACAAGGAACCTCCCAAAATGGAAGATCATATGGCCAGAAGTTTGGAGAGTGGATCGATTTCCGGCTTCGATCAGTGTACGATACCCTGCCAATACCATCTAACATGCAAAACTGGAGAATGAGGAAGGACCCACTGTGCAAGCTATGCAGGGAGAGAGACATGCTGGAACACTTACTGGCGAGGTGCAAGATCGTGCTTAGCCAGGGAAGATATAGATGGTACCAAGACAAGGTTCTTAGGGCACTGGCAGTATGTATAGCACCCAGACTTTGGAATGATTTCCTGAAATTAATTAGATCAGCTGACTCCATTCATTCTTTAATAAAAAAACTTTTTTAACTTAACCTGACATTTTGCCTCCTTTTTCAGTCTTCCTTTCTGTCCAGATGTTCAATATAATTTGTGTGTGCATTATATCACAAATTATGTTATTTGCTAGGCTTTTCTTTTAGTAATTAATTTAGAATTTTACTGTGGTTTACTGTATTTTATACTATTTAATGCTTTTTTATATCCTGTATCTATGTGTTTTAGTGTTCTATTCAGGAATCATTTGTATTCAATGTTACCTATACTTGCTGCTTCTCTCTGAGACTCTATGAAGCACCTTGAGCATGGGACAGGAGCTATATAAATAAAATGTATAATAATAATAATAATTATTATTATTATTAATATTATTATTATTATCAGTGCTTGGAGAAAGGAAAGAAATATATATCTCTATGGGTGGAAATGCTCTATTTTGGGCTGATTTAACACATGAATGCTGCTAGCCCCTTTTGTAAAATTTTTTTGCTAAATGTACTTCCATGAGAGCACAAAGAGAAAAATTTTAATGAGAATGGACCTGAAGAAGAGATGTTAGTCAGTAGCGTAGCCAACTATGTTCACAGAAGTCAGTTTGATCTGTTGTCAAGACTAATACACAACCCAGAAGTCAAAGTTGAGAAATTTGAAGGACTAAGTCTGTTGCCAGTAAAACTCTAATTAAACATTCTGTGCCAAAGAACTTAAAAATAATCAAAAAAATGTTAAATCAAAACCATATCATTACACATAATCAATGTTATGTGCATAAAATCTTTGGTATCTAAACAGATTCTTCATAGTTTGGATATAACAAAATAAGAAATCTTCACATTTGTTCTAAAGATAGATAGATAGATAGATAGATAGATAGATAGATAGATAGATAGATAGATAGATAGATAGATAGATAGATAGATAGATAGATAGATAGATAGATAGATAGATAGATAGATAGATAGATAGATAGATACTTTATTAATCCCAAGAGGAAATTCACATACTCCAGCAGCACCTTACTGATACAAAAAACAATATTAAATTAAAGATTGATAATAATGCAGGTAAAAAACAGACAATAACTTTATATAATGTTAATGTTTACCCCCCCGGGTGGAATTGAAGAGTCGCATAGTTTGGGGGAGGAACGATTTTCTCAGTCTGTCAGTGGAGCAGGACAGTGACAGAAGTCTGTCGCTGAAGCTGCTCCTCTGTCTAGAGATGACACCGTTTAGTGGATGCAGTGGATTTTCCATAATTGATAGGAGCCTGCTGAGTGCCCGTCGCTCTGCCACAGATGTCAAGCTGTCCAGCTCCATGCCAACAATAGAGCCTGCCTTCCTCACCAGTTTGTCCAGGTGTGAGGCGTCTTTCTTCTTTATGCTGCCTCCCCAGCACACCACCGCGTAGAAGAGGGCGCTCGCCACAACCGCCTGATAGAACATCTGCAGCATCTTATTGCAGATGTTGAAGGACGCCAGCCTTCTAAGGAAGTATAGCCGGCTCTGTCCTTTCTTACACAGAGCATCAGTATTGGCAGTCCAATCTAATTTATCATCCAGCTGCACTCCCAGGTACTTATAGGTCTGCACCATCTGCACACAGTTACCTCTGATGATCATGGGGTCCATGAGGGGTCTGGGCCTCCTAAAATCCACCACCAGCTCCTTGGTTTTGCTGGTGTTCAGGTGTAGGTGGTTTGAGTCGCACCAATTAACAAAGTCATTGATTAGGTCCCTATACTCCTCCTCCTGCCCACTCCTGATGCAGCCCACGATAGCAGTGTCATCAGCGAACTTTTGCATATGGCAGGACTCCGAGTTGTGTTGGAAGTCCGATGTATATAGGCTGAACAGGATCGGAGAAGGTACAGTCCCATGTGGCGCTCCTGTGTGGCTGACCACAATGTCAGATGTGCAGTTCCCAAGACGCACATACTGAGGTCTGTCTTGAAGATAGTCCACGATCCAAGCCACCAGGTATGAATCTACTCCCATCTCTGTCAGCGTGTCCCTAAGGAGCAGAGGTTGGATTGTGTTGAAGGCGCTAGAGAAGTCTAGAAACATAATTCTTACAGCACCACTGCCTCTGTCCAAGTGAGAGAGGGATCGATGTAGCATATAGATGATGGCATCCTCCGCTCCCACCTTCTCCTGATATGCAAACTGCAGAGGGTCTCGTGTGTGTTGAACCTGTAGCCTCAGGTGGTGAAGCAGCAGCCTCTCCATGGTCTTCATCACATGTGATGTCAGAGCAACAGGCCGGAAGTCATTCAGCTCACTAGGACGTGATACCTTTGGGACTGGGGTGATGCAAGATGTTTTCCAAAGCCTCGGGACTCTCCCCTGTTCCAGGCTCAGGTTGAAGATGCGCTGTAGAGGACCCCCCAGCTCCGATGCACAGACCTTCAGCAGTCGTGGCGATACTCCACCTGGACCCGCTGCTTTGCTGGCACAAAGTCTTCTGAGCTCTCTGCTCACTAGCGCTGTTGTAATTATGGGTGGGGATGTCTCTCCTATGCTGGTATCAGCAGAAGAATGTGTGGAGAGTGCAGTACTCCGAGGTGAGAGTGAGAGTGGGTTAGGGTGGTCAAACCTGTTAAAGAAGTTGTTCATTTGGTTTGCTCTCTTCACGTCTCTCTCGATGGTGAACTTCCTAATCAAGAAAATGTATTACATTTACTTTTGATGTAATTATGTTTGGGATAGGCATATTCAAGTAACCTTTTCTGATTTTATTTATGTAAACATCATTGAGTGTGATTGTAGATTGAAATTCACTATGGACTATAAAGTCTCTATAATAAAAATATGATGGTTTCTCATGTTCATTATACCAAACACCTAAAGATTGAAATAACCTTTTTACATGTTTCCAGTTTTCACTCTTGTTCTTTTGTAACAGCCTAACAAACAGTGCATATTTTTTGACTATGGAAAATTTGTTCAGATACTAAAATTTTTTTTTTAACTTAACGTAATTGCTACAAATATCTCTTGGTGTTACATTCATGCACTAATAAGGCACATAGAATTAAACAACATACTATAATAAATGACACCATCACAACATTATATAGTTAAGTAGAATTGCACTCTTGCCTTGTAATATAAAGTGGCCTTGTAGATTATAAGTGTTTGGTCGTGTAACACAGCAATAAAGTTGCTTTTAAAACTACCTTTTATTGAGATTGAACAGTGTGATACAGAAGCTAATTCATTAAAACCAAACTAAATTTATTTACACTTGTCATGTATTAGATTATTTATACACTCTTCAGCACATTATTTATGCTACTTGTGCTCTAGATTTTCTTGGATCCCTTCTCCCATTTGACTCTGAAAAAGCATTTGACCATCTAAACTATTTAATTTTTGGATGGTCATGGAGCAAATGGGCTTTGAGGGCAATTTCATTAAAATGAACAAAGGTTTATATTCCTTTTCTCAGCAATAGTCTTAGCAAATTCCAATATCTCTACTCCAGTCTCAGTACAGTACAAGGATGTCTCTTATTCCCCTACAATTGCCTTATCCCTCAAGCCATTAGCTATGAAAATGTATTCACCTATGTGTCTATAAATATTTATTTAATGCTGAGAGGACTGTCTGTTTATCACACCTAAAATCATGAACCCCTGGCCCTCGAGGCTTGATCTTGATCTCAATTCACAGCTTATGCTGTGATATGCACAATGAGACCTATGAGTTGGACATGTGGGATACAGTGGCCGCAAAATTGAGTTTTGACTCTTTCTCACAACAAGGCACATCCTTTTGCCTACTTTTTGTGCTTAGACCAATTGTATGTTTTTTGAATATATAATAAATATTTTATTATAGAATACTGAATAAATATTTTGATTGATATAGATGACTTTTTGGATTTGTCCAGGGGATTGTTCCTGAATTGCTTGCTAGGATAGGCTACTGCCCCGAATAACCCTGCTTGGGATTATGAATACTTAGAAAATGTTATGGATTGTCTTTACAAGTGAAGTATTTTTGTTACGGTTTCCTTTCCCTTGGGAGACATCAAAGTTATTATAGAATTATTAGAGGCATTTTGAACTTTTATCGCCAGTTTCCCCATTTCTGGCCCTGGTTAGGCTGCAGCCTCAGGAAATATTGGGTGAATTGATTGGATGGCGGTGAGGTTTATTAGGACACACCAGTGGAGATCCTGGCCTGCTCTTTTGCTTATTTGAAGGCCTCATGCCCTCTTCACTGTAATCATTACTACATATCATGACAACAGCAAGCAGTTACACAGAAGTTCACCATAACTGACAGGAAAAGAATGCGGACAGGATAAGCTCTGTAAATGTGAGACACATTGCACAGAACAACTGAAAGTTAGATTCTAAGTGAAACAGAAAAGTCTGCATGTTGATCATTTTAAAGCATGTGCAGCTGTCCTTTTGCCACTTTGTGTCTCTGCCGCTCGCGTTGTGAAGGGGGGGGGGGGGGGGGGGGGGGGCTGAACGCATGCTAAGGAGAAGCAGTTGGATCATCTTCTGGTTTTCTGCTATTGGCAAGCTGTGTGTTCTGCTTGTCACTTGCCATTGTTTTAAGAGCTGGGAGCACACGATGTCTGTCTGCCAAAAGCATTCCAACAACTGCTTGGTTAGATGTCCGTGAACTTGTTTTAAATGGTGTCTCACTGCCTTGTCTCGCAGGACGTCAAATTGTCTTCCGAGAAGATCACGTCTCGTCTCCCTAGTCTCCCTCCCAGGATTTTTTTTATAATATATATATATATATATATATATATATATATATATATATATATATATATATATAGATATATATATATATATAGATATAGATAGATAGATAGATAGATAGATAGATAGAGAGAGAGAGAGAGAGAGAGAGAGAGAGAGAGAGAGGGGGAGATGTAAAAACTATTTTGTTTGCTAAATTTTACTTCTTCTGAAATTTACCAACAACATGTTTTTAAAAAGTGATAAGTGATGGACCAAATTGCACTTCTTCTTCCCAGTACATTTTGTAACTATAAGTGCCTTGGGCATGGAAAAGATGATATATAAATAAAATGTATTATTATTATTGGTATTAAAATGAAATTAACTACCTTCGTAAACTTTATTTGTTCAATGACCCCATATCACATTCACCTCAAAGGACAAATTTAAAATTTTAATTTCTGAAATTTATCTGTAGGGGAAGAGGATCCTTTTGGTAGTATGACCCTCTTACCTGCGCCACAGTTAATGCTGGGCTTTCTCATACAGGTTTCCAGTTATATTATTTGTTTTTTTTGTGCTATATCCATTTCTGGCTTATATAATCATTTAATCTGAGTTGCAGTCTTCTCAAGAGCCTTTCACACATTACCAGATATGTTGTTAGCAAACCTAAATTCAACATACTGTAGGATTCAGTTATGTGTCAGTGTAATTTTATATGTAATTTATGTTTTATTGTTGTTTTTGTTAATTTTCAGTTTTTTTCATGACTTTGTATTATTTCCATTGTTTTCATTGGTAATTCTGTAATTGTGTACTGTCCCTTTAAATATCCTAATGTTCCATGTGCTTTGTTGACTGTTCCTCAAGAGGTGGAGCCACCCTAACACCACAACTTCTTAGTCGTTCCTCTGACTATTTAAATATACTGAGAAGGTTCAGAAAATAGGAGATCATTCGCTTAGTTTGGAGTCTGTAGTTATCATCCATCCATCCATCCATTGTCTCCCGCTTATCCGAGGTCGGGTCGCGGGGGCAGCAGCTTGAGCAGAGATGCCCAGACTTCCCTCTCCCCGGCCACTTCTTCTAGCTCTTCCGGGAGAATCCCAAGGCGTTCCCAGGCCAGTCGAGAGACATAGTCCCTCCAGCGTGTCCTGGGTCTTCCCCGGGGCCTCCTCCCGGTTGGACGTGCCCGGAACACCTCACCAGGGAGGCGTCCAGGAGGCATCCTGATCAGATGCCCGAGCCACCTCATCTGACTCCTCTCGATGCGGAGGAGCAGCGGCTCTACTCTGAGCCCCTCCCGGATGACTGAGCTTCTCACCCTATCTTTAAGGGAAAGCCCAGACACCCTGCGGAGGAAACTCATTTCAGCCGCTTGTATTCGCGATCTCGTTCTTTCGGTCACTACCCATAGTTCATGACCATAGGTGAGGGTAGGAACATAGATTGACTGGTAAATTGAGAGCTTCGCCTTGCGGCTCAGCTCCTTTTTCACCACGACAGACCGATGCAGCGCCCGCATTACTGCGGATGCCGCACCGATCCGCCTGTCGATCTCACGCTCCATTCTTCCCTCACTCGTGAACAAGATCCCGAGATACTTGAACTCCTCCACTTGAGGCAGGATCTCGCTACCAACCCTGAGAGGGCACTCCACCCTTTTCCGGCTGAGGACCATGGTCTCGGATTTGGAGGTGCTGATTCTCATCCCAGCCGCTTCACACTCAGCTGCGAACCGATCCAGAGAGAGCTGAAGATCACGGCCTGATGAAGCAAACAGGACAACATCATCTGCAAAAAGCAGTGACCCAATCCTGAGCCCACCAAACCGGACCCCCTCAACGTCCTGGCTGCGCCTAGAAATTCTGTCCATAAAAGTTATGAACAGAATCGGTGACAAAGGGCAGCCCTGGCGGAGTCCAACTCTCACTGGAAACGGGTTCGACTTACTGCCGGCAATGCGGACCAAGCTCTGGCACCGATCGTACAGGGACTGAACAGCCCTTATCAGGGGGGCCGGTACCCCATACTCTCGGAGTACCCCCCACAGGATTCCCCGAGGGACACGGTCGAATGCCTTTTCCAAGTCCACAAAACACATGTAGACTGGTTGGGCAAACTCCCATGCACCCTCCAGGACCCTGCTAAGGGTATAGAGCTGGTCCACTGTTCCGCGACCAGGACGAAAACCACACTGTTCCTCCTGAATCCGAGGCTCGACTATCCGACGGACCCTCCTCTCCAGGACCCCTGAATAGACTTTTCCAGGGAGGCTGAGGAGTGTGATCCCTCTGTAGTTGGAACACACCCTCCGATCCCCCTTCTTAAAGAGGGGGATCACCACCCCGGTCTGCCAATCCAGAGGCACTGTCCCTGATGTCCATGCGATGTTGCAGAGGCGTGTCAACCAAGACAGTCCTACAACATCCAGAGCCTTGAGGAACTCCGGGCGTATCTCATCCACCCCCGGGGCCCTGCCACCAAGGAGTTTTTTGACCACCTCGGTGACCTCAGTCCCAGAGATGGGGGAGCCCACCTCTGAGTCCCCAGGCTCTGCTTCCTCATTGGAAGGCATGTTAATGGGATTGAGGAGGTCTTCGAAGTACTCCCCCCACCGACCCACAACGTCCCGAGTCGAGGTCAGCAGCGCACCATCCCCACCATATACAGTGTTGACACTGCACTGCTTCCCCTTCCTGAGATGCCGGATGGTGGACCAGAATCTCCTCGAAGCCGTCCGAAAGTCGTTCTCCATGGCCTCCCCAAACTCCTCCCACGCCCGAGTTTTTGCCTCAGCAACCACCAAAGCCGCATTCCGCTTGGCCTGCCGGTACCTATCAGCTGCCTCCAGGGTCCCACAGGACAAAAGGGTCCTGTAGGACTCCTTCTTCAGCTTGACGGCATCCTTCACCACCGGTGTCCACCAACGGGTTCGGGGATTGCCGCCACGACAGGCACCAACCACCTTACGGCCACAGCTCCGGTCAGCCGCCTCAACAATAGAGGCACGGAACATGGCCCATTCGGACTCAATGTCCCCCACCTCCCTCGGGACATGGTCGAAGTTCTGCCGGAGGTGGGAGTTGAAGCTACTTCTGACAGGGGGCTCTGCCAGACGTTCCCAGCAGACCCTCACAACACGTTTGGGCCTACCACGCCTGACCGGCATCCTCCCCCACCATCGAAGCCAACTCACCACCAGGTGGTGATCAGTTGACAGCTCCGCCCATCTCTTCACCCGAGTGTCCAAGACATGTGGCCGCAAGTCCGACGACACGACCACAAAGTCGATCATCGAACTGAGGCCTAGGGTGTCCTGGTGCCAAGTGCACATATGAACACCCCTATGCTTGAACATGGTGTTCGTTATGGACAATCCGTGACGAGCACAGAAGTCCAATAACAAAACACCGCTCGGGTTCAGATCGGGGGGGCCATTCCTCCCAATCACGCCCTTCCAGGTCTCACTGTCATTGCCCACGTGAGCATTGAAGTCTCCCAGCAGAACGAGGGAGTCCCCAGAAGGTATGCCCTCTAGCACCCCCTCCAGGGACTCCAAAAAGGGTGGGTACTCCGAACTGCTGTTCGGTGCATACGCACAAACAACAGTTAGGACCCGTCCCCCCACCTGAAGGCGAAGGGAGGCTACCCTCTCGTCGACCGGGGTAAACCCCAATGTACAGGCTCCAAGTCGGGGGGCAATAAGTATACCCACACCCGCTCGGCGCCTCTCACCGGGGGCAACTCCAGAGTGGTACAGAGTCCAGCCCCTCTCAAGGAGATTGGTTCCAGAGTCCAAGCTGTGCGTCGAGGTGAGTCCGACTATATCTAGCCGGAACCTCTCAACTTCGCGCACTAGCTCAGGCTCCTTCCCCTTCAGAGAGGTGACATTCCACGTCCCAAGAGCCAGCTTCTGTAGCCGAGGATCGGACCGCCAAGGTCCCCGCCTTCGGCCACCACCCAACTCACACTGCACCCGACCTCCTTGGCCCCTCCCATAGGTGGTGAGCCCATGGGAAGGGGGACCCACGTTGCCTCTTCGGGCTGTGCCCGGCCGAGCCCCATGGGTGCAGGCCCGGCCACCAGGCGCTCGCCATCGAGCCCCACCTCCAGGCCTGGCTCCAGAGTGGGGCCCCGGTGACCCGCGTCCGGGCAAGGGGAAAACGCCGTCCAAAGTTTTCATTCATCATAGAAGGTTTGAAGTTATCATGTTCTATTCAAATTTATGTTTTTTTTTAAAAGTTCTTTTTCTGCTTTGTTCTTGGATTAGTCTACTGGCATGCAAAGGAGGCCCAGCCTGGCCTATGTAGCCATTTAGAGGCCTCACACCCCTTTCACCATGTGGAAGACTCAACATCATAGTAGCTTCATTTTGGCTTAGTCATAACTTAATGTTTAGAAATTTTGCACTTCATTGAAGGAAAATTAGCTAAGTTAACAAGTGATGTAATTAGACTTTGACCTTTAACAATTTCTTTCTTGTATTGGCTTCTGGCTTAGCAGATTCCCTTCTTGGGCCAACCATAAGCTTATTAAGGGATCTCTTTGTCACCACCATTTGTGCATGCTCCTTGTTTGACATTTTTGCCTCCTTCTTTTTCTGTTTTGTCCAAGTATGCTCTGCTTCAAAAGCTCTAGCTTCCTCTGTTTTTATAAACTCCAAAACACCCTCTTTATCTTCTTTTATATTGTTTTTCTCATTTTAAAGGTTCTATTTCTACTATTTACTCTTATTTAATCAAATCCTCTTGCATCTCTCCTGGTTATCAATATATGGATGAATGACCTCAACATCTCACGCAATTGCTTGTACAGTGATATTTTTTTCAGGAATATATCTCAGTGCTCTGGGAATTAAAACCATCAATTCTTTCAGTTACCCAGGCTATACTACAAGCCATGCAAACTGGACTCTTTATTCTAATGATTGTTATCTTTCTGATTCTTACCATATGATGTTTTATTTTCCCTCCTCTGTTTGCATTTTGGAATGGTGGTGTGGTTATCTTACTATGTTCTCACAATGGTACTTGTTATTAATTTCAGTTAACTTTAATAGATAAAAAATGATAACAAAAACAGCTGAGAGCCAGATCTTTCCTGGCTGTTTAACTCCAGCTGCATCTTGTTAACTATGTTTAACTGCCCCAGAATTACTAAATGTGCTTATTGTAAATAATTTTTTGCTGTTGTTAAAGTGGCCAAAACTGTAAATAACTGACTTTTTAAGTGGGACCTCCCTGCTTCATTTAGCAGACTGATTCAAGTATTGACAATGCAATCTTTTCCCCATAATTTATGACAGCTATTTCACATGAGTGTTGAATTTTCACAATGACAACATTTGTCCCATTTAAAATGTAGTTTAAATCTCTAAGGCTTAGTAGAAGAACCACACAATAGATTCGGATTTAAATATTTCCTTTCAGAGATGACAGGCAATTTCTGTATATGGCCAGAATCTACCAATTTTCTCTATAGGACATCATGCATTAAGTTATTCTACATAGAAACACCCCACAGGTAAAGAATAGAGGAATCTGCTCTACAGGCCCTTTAGCTATAATCTTCAGGCTAGAAGTAGCGTAATTAAAGCTATCAGACCCCTTCATCCTGAAGTTGTCTGCAGCCGTAAAGTCGGTGCATTTAGATGGTGCAGATGCAAGGCAACATGGTATTACTGTTTGTGTTAGCTAAAGTAAAACCTGACTAAAGCTGATGTCACATTATATGACTTCTAGAAGGAGAGGATATCGAACTTGATTACTGCAGTTGCTGATCTTGTCATCTGAATTTGTCAAATTACACAACTAGAAATAGCTGAGGATGTCAAATGGGAACTGCCCAGCATAGTTTAACATTTCCAAAAGTATTGTGAGCTTCTCTCTTTTTCTGACTGCCAGTAATTGATTGCCTTATTCTTTGTCACTGTATTACATATATTGTACGTACTACAGCAGATTTTGAAATGGCCACCAGAATCTAGAAGATGTGTGGAAAGGAAGGCTAGAACATAGGGGACAAAAGCCAAAAGGTCACTGACCAAAGGATACCAAAGCCCACAAATGCAAACCAGAAATTAAAGTTAATATCTGACTTCCTAGTGTTATGATCAATGATGTTTATACATTTTTTCTGTGCAAAGTTCTACATGTCTTACTAAAATCTATATGTCTTTTTTAGGGTTTTAAGACTCATGGATTTCAAATTTGATGTGTATTTTGGAGTCGAATGGTATATTGGCAAAATTGAGAATTTATTAACGTTTTAATGTGATACTTTTTATGTTTATTTGTGGCAGATGCCATTTTAGACCAGTTTTATGAATTGTATCCATGGTAATTTTACCCAGAAGTCCTCAGAGTGTGCTTGCATGTGACATTATCAAAGTGAGAATATAAAGGTTGATTCTGGCAGTTCCAGGGTATCTGAATCTGCAGATAATGCCCTTCAATTACAATTCTAAACGTCTTTATTTTTAGTTTTCCAGTTAACAAATCCTTGCTCTTGTTTCTAACTTTGATTTTGATAAATCTTTTGGCTTTCAGTTTACCCCTGGATTGTTTTGGACTAATGTATCTCCCGTTCATTTTCAGTCCTCTTAGTGTCTCCTGTGAGTCAGCATACTAAGACTATTTTTTTGAGTAGCTAAATAAGACAATGCATACATTCTCAGAATTGCACATATACCTGATTGGCAAGGAAAGCACAATGCCATCTTAAATACTCCCTGGCAATGATGTTATGTGCCACATTTCTGGCCATCACATGGTAGTGACTAGGATCCGTCACTGATGATGATTTGATCACAGCCACCGAATAATACACACTATGGGAGCACCCATGGTCAAAAAGAATAAACAAAATGACAGTACAATAATGCTATACAATAAAAAAAAATAATAAAATGATCCAAATAAGATCGTACATTTGTTAAAATTCTAAAATAATGACAGAACTTAGCCACAGATGAGAGGGGAACTGCAGAGGTAGCTCAAAACATATCTGTCTGTACAACTGAAGGGCCACTACCCATTTATGAGCATGTTGTTAATGGATGAGCAAATGGGATTTTCATCTGAATTATGTCTTTCAATATAACCAAAAAGAATGAATCTCATAGAAAAGACCATGTATTTGGTTTACCTTTCCTTGTAGCATACATTGAACACACAAATTAGAAATCAAAACCTTAAGACCATCAGACTCTTATGAACTGGGTTAACTTTCATTATGGGGAACATCATGTAGGCTCTCTAGTGGCTTTATTCCAGTGAAACATCTAATAGTAAGCACAACACCAGCATTGGACGATATCATTAAATACATGTCAAAAATAAGGTGAAATATAAATAAAAGTAAAATTAAAAAAATAAGCTATTAAAAATTATTTCAAACATAAACAAATAATAGGCATGCTGAGATTGGCCATATTGCTGAGCTTGCTTGTAGCCAAAGACTGCTAAAAAGGTGAATTGCTTCTGTCCGCTTGTGGCCATTGGGTTAATTTATGAGTGGTGCCAAAGGACTCTCCCAAGAATATAGATTCATATATTATCAGAAAGTATACTGTTTTATGAGCTTTCTTCAGTTCTTTGTACAGTATATGGTGTCACATATGCACATTAAAGGATCACCTCCTGGACTCGTCTGAGGTAAGTGATACCATCTTGGGACAGGAGGCTATACTGCTGCGAACAGTACTGTCTCTTCTTTTACCTACAGCAGCAAACAGATGCTCAGTTAGGACACCTGACTCCACCCTTCCGGGTGGATCCCTATAAAAGCTTGGTTGCCCCAGAGAGAGTTGTCTCAATCTGGACCTGAACTGCAAACAGGACAGAGCCTCCAAACAACACCAGCAATACCAAGCTGTTAGATTACAAGAGCCCAGAAGACTTCCTTTTATTTCTGTTGCCTTTGCTAATTTCATTAAGCACCTGTTTTCTTTGATAATAGTTAATTTAGGATTAGTGTTGTATTATGTGTTAGTAGTTCCAGAGAAGGCAACATTTTGCAACATTCATTTCTAAAGCATATATTCATACATAATATATAGCTCAAAGTGCCCTACAGAAAGTTAAAGAAAAAAATATAATTACAAAAAATAAGTAACCAACAGAAATTAGGGTAGAGCCCTTAGGCATGGATTAAATTGCCAAACTCGTTTTTTAGGTCTCTAATGATTATAAAGGTAAACCTGAGGTGGTGGTCAGATGGACAGGGAGGACAGGAAAATAAAAACTCCAGCTGTAAAGAAGCCAGAGAACAAAAGTCTGCATTCCACTAAACATAAAAATATGCTAAAGTAATTCCTTATTATTATTTCATGCACTTTCCTAGAAGAGCAGAAGCAGCAGGTTTCATCACATGTTGGAGCATCCAGATTTCTTCCAAAACCACAGGCTGCAGAAAACAATGGATGGCAATGGTGCAGGATCTTGCAACAGAAAGCAGGACAATAAAGAAAAGAAAAGTAAAGGTTAGTTACTATTACAAATCTATAAAGAAAAAGATATTGCAATACTTATCTATTGGAACTGGCACAAATAAGCAACTACGAAAAAGCCATATTCAAAAAGTGGGTTTTTAGGTTTTTTTTTAAAAAGGTTTAACAGTATTTGCCTGAAATATATTTATTGTAAAACATTCTAGACATTAAGTACATAACAGCAAAAGGTTGTATCACCACTTCTTTTATACTTATCTCTTTGAATGATGAGGAAACCAATGTCTGAGTATCTAACATTACGTATAATGGGGTATAAGGAGGCAGACACTCCAAAATATAAGGAGGGGAAAGATTATTAGGAGTTTTATAAATCTCTCTATTATAATAAAAAAATCTTGGGAGACGAGACTTTTTTATCCTGTGACGAGATGTGATCTTTCGAAAGAGAGACACTTTCACGTCCCGCGAGACGAGACTTTGTGCCAAGAGATTTAACCACGCCCGGGGCCGGAAATAAAAGATAAAGAGTAGATGACAGAGTAGAACGTCAGAGCAGGTTAGAGATAATGGAAGTACTAAAATTTGAAAGTCTCAAAAAAATGATAGTAAAGATTGCATTAGTGCAAACAAACAGAAATTATTACTCGGTGAAATAACGGAACAGCGAAAAGAGATCGAATATATTGTTTGGATTTAAACATTAAGTTGGAGACTTGTAGATCGTCTAATTCGTGTTGCCATCAGGGAAAAGTAGTGTTTCTTCCCAATGAAGAGGCATATCCGCGAGAATTAAAAGATTGGTTGTTTGGTGAAAGTGAAATCATGCAAGAGAAAATTTCAAACCCTGTGAGACAAGACTTTATGCAAACAGATTTGGAAAAGTCCTGCCCACATCTAAAACACGGTTCAATCATTTCTCATTTGTTTGAATGCTATTGTCAGACGCAGTTTGTGTAGAGAGGCAGAAACAATATTCACTCATGGGCATTTATACGTTGCATTGTCACGATGTTATTCCAAAAATGGAATCAAAATTCAATGCGATATTGACAATAAATTAAAAGCGAAAAGAGATTGAATATATGGACATAGGTGATATAACAGAAGTATATAGATATTGTTTATCTTTAAACTTTAAGTCGGAGACTTGTAGATTGTCTAATTCATGTTGCCATCAGGGAAAAGTAGTGTTTCTTCCCAATGAAGAGGCCTATCCGTTAGAATTAAAAGTTTTGTTGTTTGTGAGCAGCAGAGAAACAAAGTTGCTGGCGCGTAGCGCAGGCAGGGATGTTGGCAAGCGAACTGAGCAGGGGGCAAAGCCCCTTAGTGATAATTTAAAAAAAAAAATCTGTTTTAAAATTAGTTCTAAAGGACACAGGTAATCAATACAATAATGCTAATACAAGACCAAAGTGATGGGCTCAGATTTTCTTTTACTAGTTTACTTGCTACTGCATTCTGAACTAACTACAGCCTGAACTAACTACAGCCAATTGATTCTAGTCGGCTAAAAACAGAAGTGTGAATTCATTTTTCAGGATCTTGAGGTTTGATATGAAGCCTAACCTTTTCAATACTTCTTAAATGAAAAAAACAAATTTTAGTAGTTCATTTAATATGCGATTAAAAGTTTAGATCCAAATCCACAATAAGTTAAATTACTTTTATTGTCACATTGCTTAAATTTAAGGCACAAGTGAGAGAAAAACTTGTGTACAGATCCCACAGTATAGTAGAGCAATATTAACAAAATAGAGTATACACATAATAAATACATTTAAATATGAATTAACCTGTCACACACTGTGCAAAAATAAACACATTATGTTATTTCACACATTACAAAAGTAAATACTTAGACATAATTAAATTCATACTCTATGCAATGCATACTAACACAAAAAAATGCGGTGCAATGTATCAGCAGCATGGATGTGTGTACCTTACAGGACAGGATGCTGATAATGGTTAGCACCAGTCACTGTGCAGAGTTCAGCATCCTAACAGCTTGATAGAAGAAGCTGCTCCAAAGCTTGCTAGTCCAATATCTAATGCTATGGTATTGTCTGCCTGAAGGAGAGAGTGACAGCAGTTCATGATATGGATGACTGTGGTCATTAATAATGTTACTGACTTTTCTTACACACCACGTAACATATATGTCTTTTAGGCTGCAAGCATCATCTCCAATGATTTGTTGGGCAGAGTTCTTTACCTCTGGCTTGATTTGAAAAACCAAATGAAAAGTTTCTTTCTAAGACTCACTTTTTTAATTTCTCGTAACATTAAAATTTCAGAATTTTCATTGGTTAGCTTGAGGAAGTTACTACTTACCTATTCTGTATTGCTAGTAAGGCAATGGATTTGAAAGTTCATAACCTCAAGGTCATCAAGTGCTTATTTATAATTTAAACTGTGTGCCATGTGCCATTCACATTGCTTGTAATTCAAAGTTATCTGGCTTAATGGCAATCAAAAATCAAAGTTCAAAACAAAAGGTTGTTACCAGAGTTTATCATATCATAAATGTTCCCTAATCAAAATTAATGTAAACAGATGTATATTTAGAATATCCCCATACTAGGACGCAGTCAGTACCATATTGCCTTCTTTTATAAATAGGAGGTGCTGATGCTATATGGAATGGGTACCAACAAAGGCAAAGCAATATACTGATGTAAAAAGTTCACAATGGCCTTGCAACAGTAGAAAAAAAATCAGCTGAAATAATATCCAGATTATCCTAACATGTTCATCAGATTGTTTTCTGAAAATGTCTGTGAAAATCTCATAAAAAAGGGAGCTAACTACGCTTGTATCTCTTTCACTACTTCACCACTTAAAATGTAGTGTGGAGTGAACATACTGGGCAAACATTAGAGCCGTATCATCATCCAGGTGGATGCTGCACATTGGTGGCAGCTGAAGTTGCTCCCCACTGTTTATGTAAAGTGCTTTGACTGTTGAGAATAACGCTATATAAATCTATCTTTCTATATTCTAGACCTCCGACCACTTCAATCGGGGTTTTAAGGACTAGAACAAGTGTGTTACTTCCTGTCAGGGACAAGCAAGAAAAGATTGCACAAAGTAAGAGAACAAAGCAAGGATTTTATTAAACCAGAAAATCAAACAGGAAAGTGCACTTCTTTAGCATGTTTATTATAGGTTTTAAGATCTTGAGCAAAAATCAATATACTGTCAATGTAAATCAAAACATAAACTCCTAAAATGTCGCAAAAGATGCTACTAACCAATGACTGGAAATCTGCTAGTATATTAGGAAAACCAAAAGTCATATTTGTAATGACCACTTTATCATTGTCACTAGGCTCTGTAGCCCTTGGTGGGATTTGGCCTTCTCTAGAATTCACCACCATTGCACTCTATCTTTCATCCTTCTTCAACCACTTCTGTCTCCCCTTGTCACAAGAACTTCTGTCACATTATCCGTGCATCTAGTACATGGATGTACTTACACAAATATAACCTTCCTTTTAACATGCCTTTCCAGATTTTGTATGTCTGCCATCCTCTCAATGTGACCTAACTGGCAAAGTCTTTGTGTCTTCACAAATCAATATGTGATGGCTGTTTATTAATTTATTCACCTGCACGTTGTGATGAATTCTCCATTTCTCTCCACCTTTAACAGGCCTGTATATCTTCCTCAAAAAATTTCTTTTGAGGGAACTCTTGTCTGTCACTCTTAAGGGCCAGGTTTCTGACCTATATCTTAGAACAGGGTACTCCACTAACAAACTCAGCCACACCAGGAAGTGCCACAGGAAGTCCTTCGGAAAGCACCTGGAGTATGTCCGAGTGGATATAAAAGGGACCACCTCCCTCCAGTCGGCAGCTGCAGCTGAAGAGGACAGAGCTTGGCAGAGAGGAGTGGAGGCGGTGAAGGACCTTGTGAAGGACTCAAGAGGGTGATTCGTGCAGGGGCACTGTGTGCTGTGTGCGGGACATTGTAAATAGTTGCTAATTAAAAGTGTGCTTTTATAGACATGGAGGTGTCTGTCTGTCTATGTCCAGGGCTAGCTTCCACAGGGGCAACAATAATAATATCACCCACAAAAGTGTAGATCTGGCAGGACTTATAAAGTATTGTTCCTCTCTAATCTATATCATTTGCTGGAGACCAAGAATAAAAAGTACAGAAGATAACCAATTTCCCAGCTTAACACCACTGTCAAAGTCATATGGCACATAAAATTTACTTCTATTTTTCAACTTGGTCCAAGTATTTTCCATGGTATTTTGGACAAACATGACTATTTTCCTTGGGATCCTAAGACCCGAGAAGGATCCCATTGAGTCTCCCCCTACATATGCTTAGAGTTATCATAAAACATGTGGAGTTCTTTGCCATGTTCATATGACTTTTCCTCCTCTGATGCATTACAAAATCTGATCAGTGAAGCTTCTAATGGGAAGAAATCCACACTAATATTCCTGCAAGATATTCTCATGATACCTTTTCAACCTCTCATTTAATGCCTCAGAGTATTTTAAATAACATGCTCAATGGTGTAATTCCTCTGTAATTTTCACATACTAGCGACTCCTTTTTTAAAAATAGGACAAATGAGATATTGTTTTCCAATATGCTGGCATAACTTCCTTTTCCCAAAGTTCATGAATGAGTTTGGGATACTGCACTTAAATTAAATATCCCATTTTTGCCATTTGCCTTATCTTTTATTCATTGACCAGCAGCAGCGAGCACGTAACACCCATCCTGCTTCGCCTTCACTGGCTCCCTGTGTCTTACAGAACTGAATATCAAATTCTACTAATAACCTACAAAGCCTTAAATGACCTTGTGCCAAACTACATCAGTGACCTTCTCCATCACTATGTGCCTGTCCGCCCACTAAGGTCCTCTGATTCTGGCAATCTTGTTGTGCCCCACGCTAATCTACATTCCATGGGTGACAGGGCCTTCAGCTGTATAGCGCCCAGACTCTGGAATGACCTACCAAAATTAATTAGATCATCTGACTCCATGAATTCTTTTAAATAACAACTCAAAACTCATCTGTTCAGGAAGGCTTTTAGCGCTACCTGACTTTATTTCCCCCCTCTCAGTTTACCTGATGCTCATGTAACCTGTGTGTGTGTGCTAGACCATCAATTATGTTGTCTGTAAGGCTTTTCTCTGAATTTACTATCTTACTCTTCTTTATTTATTTATCTGGTTTAGTACAATGCCATATACTGGCACAAGGGGATCAATGGCAGTATAAAGAGCCTTGGTGAGTAGCACTGGTGCTGTCAGATGTGCCTTGAAAACACTAAGTAATGCTTGTCTGTCAACTAATTAGGTCTGTTGTCAAATCTTGCCCTCGGTGTCCCTGTTGCAGTTCCTGGGTATGTCTCTGGTGGCAACAAACCTGTTTAGGTGAGGGTGAGTCATAGTGCTTTAAATCTGGGAAAATCTGGCTAAGGGAGTGTATAACAACAGAGACTCAATTATCTAACAAGGTAGCAAGGGCTGGCCAAGAAACTAGAAGTAATATTGACAGTTACCAACAATTAAATGTCAGAGCTAACAAAGTTTGCAGAAAAAAATAATGATGATTAGAAAGATACAGAGCTTTTGTACAGCACCCCTGGAGCAATTGAAGGTTAAGGGCATCTGCTCAAGGGCGCAGCAGAGTAGGATCTCTTTTGGCAGTGACGGGGATTCGAACCAGCAACCTTCGGGATACCAGCACAGATCCTTAGCCTCAGAGCCACCACTTATTGAAAGCAACCTTGATCTTCTTTATTTTTTTTACGCTCCTCTAAGCTAGTATGTAATTTGAAGGATAAGCTAATAACCTGTTCAAAAGTCATGGCTTGTGAGCACGTTGTTCATTTATCCAGCTAACCTCCTTTGATTTGCTGATATGAGGGATACTTCATTACAATCCGAATCCACTGGTATCATCTTAAAAGATATAATGTATTCACTACCACCCTGTGTTCCTTTCCTAAATTTCATTAATGTGTTTGCTGCTGTCCTGCATTTGGATAGATTCAAAATTCCACTAAATTATTTAATAAATTTCTCTATACTTGAAATACAAGGATGGTGGGTGTCATATAAGGCAGATGTCCATTCTAATGGTGTATCAACAGGCAAAGAAATTATAAAGGAAATTTTTAATGCTTCGGAAAAATAATCAGATGGAGTATTCAGGGTTTCCAAAAAAAGACAGTTGAAGAATCTCTGCAGCAGCTCCTGTCTCAAGATGCTGCTGAATAAGACCCACTTCAAAACGTAATTGCTGAACAGAGGCAGCTAGGTCTCCTAATTTTTTGTGCAATGCCTTCTGATTTCTGAAAGATATTAATTTTATTAAACACAATTTCATCTCAGGGTACTAATCCTAGTATTTATTATCCATCCATCCATTATCCAACCCGCTATATCCTAACTACAGGGTCACGGGGGTCTGCTGGAGCCAATCCCAGTCAACACAGGGAGCAAGGCAGGAAACAAACCCCAGGCAGGGCACCAGCCCACCACAGGGCTAGTATTTATTATGCCTGAGATAAAAAGGCCTGTCCTGAAAAGGGTGCTTGGTTGAAAAAAGAACCAAGAGATTTAAGCAAAGATGAGGGCCAGAGGCAAAAAAGTGGTCAAATGGAAGGCGGGAAAAAAAAGATAACATGTTCACGTTACCAAAAACCAAAATGTTAAGCCAAAATCAAAAGTCAAAGTTTAGAACAAAAGATCCCAAACTAAATTTTAGCAGACATTAATTCATAAAATCCCAAGACAATACTGAGCTGCCATCTTTTATAAGTGGGAGATGCTGATGCAATGTAGCACATTACCCCTAACGCTTTCCCCCAGTCACATGGCAACAGCAAAACAATATAGCTGTGCCCATGAAAAAAAACTCACAAACTGTGGTGATGGAACAAGAGAAATTCAAAATAGCACTGAAAAAAAGTAAATCAATGAAAAATAATATCCAGATTATGACAGAGTGTTGAAATCATAACCACCATATTATTCAGTCAGTCAGTCATTATCCAACCCGCTATATCCTAACTACAGGGTCACAGGGGTCTGCTGGAGCCAATCCCAGCCAACATAGGGCGCAAGGCAGGAACAAACCCCAGGCAGGGTGTCAGCCCACTGCAGACTACCATATTATTTTGAAAATTATTTTCATAATTTACTAAATATAAATGCAACCATTTGAAATATTATTTCTGGTGTATGTGAAGTAAAAGAATACAAATTGTAAGAAATAAGACAGAAACAGCATAAAGGGTTGGAGAACCAATTTGCGAACCCCTTATAAATTGTTTGAACAAAAAAACCAAAGAAAACGTTTTTAACAACAAATGTTAACATCTTTGTTGACACAAGTCCAGCTGTAAACTGCCTTAAGATGGTGGATCTTCTGGCTTTGAGGACTTCTGACTTGAAGTTTTGGGTCCAGGCAGACAGACACTGGAAGTGATGTCAGTGGTGATATAGCATCAATCTTCAGGTCTGTAGAGGGAGGAAAAGACTTTAGTACACAGCACAATCCCCTGGAGTGGCAGGGTATTACCATTAATAGCGTCTTCAGGCTGCTTCCTATACACACGCGTTACACTCCATATGCATCATTTTCCCTTTACTTGTACTCAGTACCTTTTAATGTATGCAACTGATGTTACCTTAAAAGATATTTTCAACCCAAAAATTATTTTTTTTCTCTGTAACTTATCCTGTCTTGTTTGTAGTGATGGCTTAGTAAAATTGCTATTCTTGTGTTTTTATGGTGGACAGAGTTAATAAATTTCCTGATACAATAGGTAGCAATGGTGACCCATGCTAAAAAATAAAAAAACAATAAGAAAGTACCCATTAAAAAAAAAACCTCAAATTATTTTTGTCACATAATCCACCTGCCTAGTAACTGGTTGTATGTTTCATAAATGTTCTTTTTGGCTAAAATATAGTTAATTAAACCACTTCCAGTGAATCTGCTCGTACACAATAAGAGTGTATTAAAATGGAATCAAGCTTTTGAATTAAAGACCCACATCACTCCCGATTTGTTGATAATTAAGTCACATAATTGAGTACTTCCAGATTTTATAGATAGATAAATACAACATTATTTGTCCCGGGCGGCACGGTGGCGCAGTGGGTAGCGCTGCTGCCTCGCAGTTAGGAGATCTGGGGACCTGGGTTCGCTTCCCGGGTCCTCCCTGCGTGGAGTTTGCATGTTCTCCCCGTGTCTGCGTGGGTTTCCTCCGGGCGCTCCGGTTTCCTCCCACAGTCCAAAGACATGCAGGTTAGGTGGATTGACGATTCTAAATTGGCCCTAGTGTGTGTTTGGTGTGTGGGTGTGTTTGTGTGTGTCCTGCAGTGGGTTGGCACCCTGCCCAGGATTGGTTCCTGCCTTGTGCCCTGTGTTGGCTGGGATTGGCTCCGGCAGACCCCCGTGACCCTGTGTTCGGATTCAGCGGGTTGGAAAATGGATGGATGGATTATTTGTCCCCAGTGAGAAATTTTGCTTTTTACAGAAGCTATTTAAATAAAAAAAACATAACTATACACACACACCCTTTGTTATATTGGCTGTTTATAAAATTGCAGCAGTAAACAGATTGTCTATTTATTCAAGCGTCTCAATTGCAATTCTTAATGCAAGAAATTGCACATGGCAAATAAAATGAATTATCATTATCTCAACTAAGCACAAATACAAAGGCATATTTTCCACCCAATTATGTTTTCACTTACTTTCCTCTGACATCTTATTTCGTTGTTGTACATGTCTCTCAGACCAAAAAAAACAAGAAATGTACATAAATAAAATATTTTTCTCGGCTCAAAATATTAAGAGTTCTTGAAATTAGGCCTTCCATCACTTTTAAATAAAACACAACAATACTAGGAACAAAACATTTTGCCTGTGAACACTATGTGTTCCTTCTCTTCCCAGATTTTTTGAGCTTACCATTTGTGGAATGGGACCCTACTGATTTTACTTGTGGTTTCCACCAACTTTAATTGGTATTTTTTTCTCTGTTTTGTTGTACGTATAGTAGTAATAGCCATACTAATTGTATTGTCATGTGTTCAGGGCACAGTGAAATTCTTAATTTATTCCTTAGACCAATATACAACACGTTGACATGAATTATTAAATATATTAAGATACATAACTTCATTCATTTTGGTATTTAATGGGCAGTGTAATGTTTCTTCCTAAACACCTTATGTCTGAAATACAATTAAAATTTGTTACAACCCTAATGAAAATTATAAAGTTAAGGAATGAACATAATCTGCATATTGGGTCTTTGCTATAACCTATTCATTCTATTTGTCAAAGTGATCTATCCATGTTTCATTACTGCTACTTCTTGGTCCAATGATGCCTCTTTTCTAACTTCCATTCTTGTAGCTAATATTTCCCTCGTCTCATAATTTTCTTCTTCTTGCTTCTCTCACTTAATCTTCCCCAAAAGAGATTACACTTTTTGTGTACTTGGTTTATTTGTATTTCGTTGTTTTACTAATGACCATTTTTCAACTGCTATTACAGTATTTATATTTTTATGACACTGTAAAATAACAAGACAACACATAACTAAACAAACCACAACATTCCTGGATATGTTTTATCCAATTCATACTTGTTCCGAGTCTTTTCCAATCGATTGACGTTAACATCGACAACTATACGCAGCGTTCTAGACTTACAATGTTCTAGTACGCGCCCTTACATTTAGTTAGGGTGACTGTGAGTGACGACAAACGACTTCCTCTCTGTCGTGGGAACTGTAGTTTTTGACGCTGCCTTTCTGTTTCTGGGAGTTGCAGTTCAGCAGGATCGTGGGTGTTGGCGGACGCGCTATTTTCTGGGAGCTGTAGTTTTTACTGTTGCGCCTGCGCTTCTGACAGGGAGGCGAGACGGCGTTCTAGAGGGGCGATCGGCGCCCGAAGGATTTGACAAGAACCCGGAGATTGAGAATTCAGTATTGGTGTCCGGGACACAGCGAAGCCACGTCGCCAACTCTCCCGGCCATGATAGCCGGGGGTGTTCTGAGCGATGTACTTCTACTTCACTTGGCCTAAAATGAACGCCAGTGCAGCGGACAGCGGTGGAGGAGTTGGAGTCTCAGAGGTGCTCACGGTGGAAGGAAGCGGGTTCACCGTCGATACTCCAGCGCCGGGCTTTGCGGCCAGGTCGCAGCTTCCTTATCACGACAGGCGCAAGCTGCGCGGGGTAAGAGACGCTGCGAGACTGGGCTGCATCGGTGACGAAGAGAACAGCAAGAGACGACGCGGTTCGACTTCCTCGGACCGGGACGCGGCCTCCTCTTCGGTGGCACCTTTGGCAGATCCTGCAGCGGCCTCGACAGTTCTTCTGCCCCGGTACTCCACCACAGACGCCTCCACAACCGGCTCCACATCCATGCCCCCACCAGCTGAACCCCCCGTTCCAAGTCTGTCTCCTCGTGGGTGTACCGTTGCAGACCGGGCTCTGTCCCAGGCCTTTCCTCCTGCCCCGCCCGATTCACCAAGCGTCAAACAGGCTCCCAGTTCTGAATTGGATCCGGCCTGTGCATCTGTTGGTTCTCTTTCGTCAGTTCTTTCAGTGCCTAGTCGGCACCAGTGTACCCCACATTCGATTGCAAGAACAGCACAGACGCAGCATAGCGAAGATCGTGTCAATGTAGCGTTGACTCTGCCTCGAAATCCGGGGAGAAAGGCCGCCCCTGGCCGGGTCAGACTGTACAGAGTGCGCTCCTTTTTGAGCGATGCACTCCGGGAGAAATGCCCCGGTACGATCACCCAGCCTGGCTCGTTGCTGCATCGAGTCACAGAAAAGAGCGATTACGGGCGTACGGAAGGATTCTCCAGCAGCACGAACGGATTCAGGACTGGGTTGGGTATGCCACTTACAGAAGAGCAGTGCCACTTGGATACCGGTACTCGAGAAGCCGCGGGCAAGCTGGCGGAGTTGGAAAATCGGGCGTTGCGGATCTGCAAGAGACTGCAGGTAGTCCAAGCCAAGCAAGTGGAGAGACATGTGCTGCAGCAGCTCAAGGGACTGGTAACCAGTGTGTTACGCGGGGAGCGGAGCCTACTTGCAGCGGGGGTGACAACACCCAGAGGATCCAGCCACGGCCCTGGCCCACAGCGTTTGGATCTAGCAGAGGTGGACCGGCTTGTGGACAGTTCCGTGTGTACTCTAAGAAGCGCTGAATCGGCCTTCGACTCGGATGCCACAGCTAGTAGTTCGGGGGGTGACAGCGATATGGAGGAGCGGGAGTTCTACGCCGCACGGCCCAGCCACAGACACCGGCCGCTGTAAGTATAAATGGAAGGAACAGGGAAGGAGTGAAGGATAGTGGTCAAACATTTACCGTGAAAGGCGCAATATAAGAATGTATGAATCGTTTGGAGTTGGTTCACATAGACCGTGCTAAGAATGTACTGTAATGCTGTTCATTACTAGGTTTATTAAGTAACAACTTGCACTTTGTCTTCTCACACTATTAGAGATTGATAGGAATGCAATCAGGACTTGGAGGATTTGCAGTTGGAGTCTAGTTAAGTTTTTCAAGTGTGGTGTATTCTTTTTTGGAATCTGGAATTTCACTTGGTGTTTGATTTTCTCTATGAACTCCAGGGTTGTTTTTTTATCAGTTTCTAAAATACCATAGAAGTTTGAGTGTCATGTGTGGCATGGTCTGGTTTGTGCATGGATTTATACTGTCCAGGATTGGTTCCTGCCTTGAGCTTCTTGCTGGTGGTTTAGAATCTGTATCCCCAGAGTTGATTCCCACTCAGTGTCTGAAGAAAAAAAAAAAAAAAAACAATGCTTCAATGAAAATGCACACTCTGGTCTATTTTTTTTAAACAGGTTGTGGCCACTTGAATGTTAAGAAGCACAAATCTACCAGCCAATTAATGATACTAAGTCTTTTCAGTTAAATTCATATGTACAGCTCTTTTTGAGTCTGTAACATGTGGCACCATTTTTCACAAGTTGGCTTTTTGAGCTAATTGAGATGTTTTAGAGTTTCCTTTTTTACGCCACCTAGCAGTGTAGCTTTTGGGAGTGATGTAATGAAAGCTATACCATCTTCCTTTATCTTTTCTTTATTTAGCATTGGAGGCTCTGTTTTACTAAACCTTAGTTGAAAGTAACAGCTTTTTTTTTTTTTTTTAACAGAACGTTTTGAAAAACTTTAAAGATGGATGGAAAGTATTATTTTGTAGTTTAGTGGGATGTATAATGGATACAAATTTGCAAGAAATCGATTTGGCTGTGTGGCTGCTGAAATGCATACTACAGTATGTGTAATATTATGCAGGCCAGCAACCAATTTTATCAGGCCGCCTATCTAAAGCGTTCGCCCCTTACAGTTACAGTTACAGTTTAATCTATAGCCTTGTGGTTTACACTCCAGTTCCTTAACCTGCATTTGAAATTATCTGGCTAATAAACAATCTTTGTATTTTATATAGTCTTTCAACAGCAAACATTGCCACAGGGCACTTTACATATATAGAGCTGTAGTACAACTCGTTATGTATACTTATTTTAAAATTAAATTACTTAATTCTACACTTCAGATGGGTTTACACTGATGAATTGGATCTTGTTTACCTGCTGCTGGGTGGTTGGAATCTTATCTGGATCAAAATGTTTCCTCTTTCAAGCTGACATAGAGCTGGGTCATTTTGATTTATCATCATTTGATCTGTCTCAGATGAAAATATAAATGTTACTGATTCATGCATTGCAAAAGCCAAGTACAGCCTAATTATAAACCTATGTATTATAGATACACTCACTGAGAAAAATTAGTAGGAACACTATACTAATACTGGATAGGGCCTTCTTTTGCCCTCAGAACAGCCAGAATTCTTTGTGGCATAGATTCCACAAGATGGTGGAAACATTCACTTGAGATTCTGGTGCATGTTGGCTTGATTGCATCACAAAATTTTGTATTTCAGATTCATGCAGTTCTACCATATCCCAAAGATGTTTTATTGGATTCAGATTTGGTGATTGGGAAGACCACTAAAGAATACTGAACTCCTTGCCGTGATCATGAAACCAAATGGAGATGAATTTTGCTTTGTGACATGGTGCATTATCATGCTGGAAGTAGCTATTAGTAGATGGGTAAATTGTGGCCATGAAGGGATGCAAATGGTCAGCAATGATACGCAGGCAGGCTTTAGCATTCAATTAACGATTGATTGGTATTAATAGCCCCAAATTGTGCCAAGAAAATATTCACCCCACCATTATACCACCACCAGCCAGGACTGTTGACACAGAGATAGTTGGGTGTATGAGTTCATGCTGCTGGCATCAAATTCAAACCCTTCCTTCTGTGTGCCTCGGCAGAAATTGAGTTTCATCAGACCAGACTATGCTTTTCCAGTCTTCAACTATTCTTTTTTTTGAACCTCTGCAAACTCAGCTTTCTGTTCTTGGCTGACAGGAGTTACCATAACCTTTCTGTAAACTAAAACCATTCCTGCCATTCTCCTCTGACCACCCTTATCAACAGGTTATTTACATCTACAGATTTGCTACTCATTGGATGTTTTTTATTTTACACACCATGCTGAGTAAGCTCTAGAGACTTTTGTTTGAAAATCCCAGGATATCAGCATTTCCAGAAATACTTAAAGCAGCCCATCTGGCACCAATAATCATGCCATAGTCAAAACCATTGAGATCACATTATTTACGATTCTGGTGTTTGATGTGAGCATTAACTGAAGCTCCTGACCTGTACCTGTGTTGTTTTTTTTTTTTTTGCATTGCGCTGCTGCCATGGCTGATTAGATAATTGCATAGAGAAGTAAGCATTCCTAATAATATGTTCAGTGAGAGTATTTATGTTTACACATAATGACACTGATTCTTTTGTTACTATTTCCAAAATAAGCTTATAGAGTAAGTGTTTGCAAAAAAAAGACAATTGACTGATGCAAGTTAATTCATATACAAATCAATTTAAAAAGTATTTACATATCTCCACAGTCGCTAGAATACATTATACTTGAAGTATGGAGTTTGTATTTATATATTTCTGTTTTTTTTATTTTCAGTTATAAAGCTTCTAGTAACAGCTTGGATTTTCTGCACATTAACTCTGCCAGACCCTTCTCAATTTTCACGCTATATGCAAAGGGCAGGACATGCATTAATATATTTAAGTTACGGTGCAACTTATAGCAGCAGGAGCAGGTATGCAAATACAAAGGAGCACAAGTAAAATATAGTGACTAGGTATTTTTTTATTAGTGTCAGTTTATAGTCACTCATGCTGTCACTGTTTAAATTGTCTACATCATGAAATTGTAAGAGCATGCAAGGTATATTATCATTTAAGCAGGCCAGGCAGGATAGCACATTTTAAAACAGAAGAACATTGTTGTAAATGTGTGAAACCAATGGGCTTGTTTAGGATCTGTGATCAACTTTGGTGTAAATATATCTTGGATGGTTTAGTAGTATTTTAACAATATGCTACATTGTGTAAACATGCTTAGCTGATTGGGAATTCAGCCAGCAAACATGTGCTCTGCATTCCGTTCTTTGTAAAAAATATTGTTTAAAACATATTTGACCTGAACCCTGTAGCTGAGAAGGATTCACTGTCAATATTAGAATATGCAGAAAAAGTATGGCATCTTTAGTAGATTTATGCCACAAGTGTGTGAGGTTTTCAGAGGCAGAGATAGATGGAACTTTATTTGTACCCTAGGGAAATTTGGCTTTTTACAGAAGCCCTTCAAATAAATAAATAAATAGATGAATAAATCTATATTCACACACAATTTGGTCAGAACACACACCAGAATGACTACAAAGAAATAAAATATAAAAAGAAAGACAAGTTCTGACTTCTATACGTGTACCTAATTGGAAACCTACATAGTAAAACAAAAGTAGCCTTCACATGTTGTAATGGAAACAGATAAGGAGTGTTACAGAGTATGCATAACTCTACCACCTTATAAAAGAATTGGTTTCTGTTTTAGTTTGGGAAAATGGTTCAAAGGTTTTAACAGAAAATAAGCAGGCAAGAATCAGAGAGGAAAGGTCCAATACTTCAATTGTTTACTTGTTCAAATATAATATCAGTTACATACAATATAATAGCAATATACATGCAGATATAGGAATTGTACTATTGACTTACAGTAATATATATAAAGATATATGATTTATACTATTGACTTACAGTAATACAGATATGTGAATTATACTATTGACTTACAGTAATACAGATATGTGAATTATACTATACTTACAGTAATATCAAAAGACCCAGAGCCATCATCCTAGACCAGTAGACTGAGGGAGCCCGCGTGTCAGTCTCGTCAGAGGATCAACTCGTGAGCCTGGTCCAATACCGGGCGGTGTGCACGTTCCCCACGGTTGAGCTTCCGAAGAAACTGAGGGCGGAACCTTCCCTTATATACTAATTGAGTGTCCTTACCCAAAATGGCTTACGTGTAAGCAGTGTATACAGAAGTGATCAGTTTCTGCACACCTTCTTCCCACGGGACATCTTATTGTTTTTCTTCTACTTGGCCCTCACTGAGATGGTGCCTAGTATCAGAAGACACACAATAACAAGCGTTGCTTGCAATGAAGCCCCTCGAAGTGAAAAACAAGTACATGGCCTTGACTGTATTCCCATAACATTCTGAAACTCTTTATGAGAAGCAAGTTTTTGCACATTCTTTCGCTATCATCCCAAACATTCCAATCTTTGTAGCTGGTTTTGCACTGAAGCGACCAACCCCCCCTCTTACTCCTTTATTTCATCCCTTCTCCTGTTACAGAGAAAACCTTTTTTATTACAATCGGTCCCTCGCTCAGCGCAAAATCAGCAACCTTGTCTGTCGTGCTCTGTTATTAATTCGTTTTAAAACACAAAACACATAGCAATTAAATATAGTCATTAAAGCAATAATAATAATAAGCAGCACCAAAGGGCGGAAGAAAACTGACAACATTGTGGATGCCTTTGGTGACCAACCTGTAAAGATTGACCACCACGCATTTACAGATTCACCTTCAATTTTGGTCCCTAAAATTTGTAATTGAGACGTCGTCATGACTGTCTGTACAGTAAGTGCATCTACATGTTTTTGATGTTTAGCAGCCAATTCTTTTAATTGCAGGGAGCTATTTAATAAACGTTCAGCTACAGCCAGTGAAATTGAGGTCGGAGCATGCCAGACTTGCCATTGAACCTTGGTAAGATGATTTTTAGTGGTGTAATTATTCAGATAGTAAGTATTATTTGCTATTTGCCAAACATATACATTATCAAGACATCCAGAAAACGGAACCTGTGGCAGCCTACGATTAGCGATGGTGGTGGAAACACAGAGTCGGTGAGGTCCCACTTCATACAGAGTGGTGTTCTGATTAACTAGTCTCCAATTACAGGTGGTTGCTTTACCTGAAATACATGGGTTTTCCTGTCCTGACATCAATCCACAGAACATACCAATATTAGTGTGTTCGCAATTTCGTAAATCATATGTTTTGTTTGTTTTAGGTTCTAGCCACTCACCATCCAATTGCAGCTGCCAAAAGTGTCCGTGTGCAACAACAGGTAAAACGTGATATCTACACAAGGTTATCATAGTGGTAACATTATATTGAAACCAATACCCATTACATATTGTATCATTACACCTAGTGTTTTCAGGTTTAACCGTTAACCATAAGCTACTGCTAATGTTCCATATATCTTGCCATATTTGCATATTATTAGTCCTTAAAGCCATTTGCATGTTATTTTTCTGTATCTGTGCTTGTAATATGTTAAAAGTGCATACAGTCCAGTTCATGAAAGTTGAGACATTTAGCCATCGAATGTCATTGCTAGCCATGATTATCCAATCTGAAGCGCGTTGTTCCCAGTTTACTGTTTGCTGATGAGAGACCATGGACTGAGGTAACCACCTAGCCATTTGGTCTGCCACTTTGTGAGTATGTCGTCCCACATTCTCAAGCTTGTTTGCAGTTATTTCATTATCTATGGTGTTTAAAGTTCCTAGGGTGGTGCCAACCCCTCCTAAGAAAGTGTCATACCATGCCCGTTTAGCACGCTTACACTGTGGCAACAGTGGAAATGTCACTTGCCATGTAACCTTAGTCCTTTTTGCTGTCATAGAAACAAGTTTACATGTGTCAATTATTGGTTCTACATGTGACTGTCTTGTTATGGGGGTTCTGGCCCACACGGCTATAGCAAGCATTGGTATAGTCCTGTTAATAATTTCAGTTGCATTGATCCAGCCAATGGGCCCAGTCTTATTAGAGGTGTATTCGCCTGATGTTGCATTAACCTCGCACTGTACCTTGGAACCATTCCAGGGCCCCATACACCAAGTTACTTTCGACGTCCAGGTAATATTTAAGTTTTCAGAGCACTCAATCAGATACTTCTGTGGTTTTACCCCCGGCACCTTCAAGTTCGAGGAGTAGATGGTGCACCCATCACCAGTTGTAATTGTAAGGACATTGCAAGACTGATTCTCCGGACACGTCGTGTTCTCCTGCCGTCTAGATTTAGTGGAAGTGTTCCACCACCATCGGACCTGAGTCGTCTCCGTTGCCTCGCCTCCTAATGTAGTGGCTCCTACTTCATTCAGAACACCCCCAATTCTGTAAAACAAGAACACAGCATGTTGCACCCACTCCTCACTCCCGTCTATAGCAGTGTTTTGCAGGAACATTTACCCATGCTTCTTCTCCATTGTATAGAACAGTTACAATCAAATCCTGTCCCATTGCGATGATTTCTGCCGGGCGGGGTGGTCCATGGGGTTGTTTAACCCACACCTTCGCCCCATTAACCAATTTAGGAGCATCTGTTGATCCAAATCCCCCCACATTCCGGCCAGTCTTAACTACTGGTGCAGTACTTTCCTGCACTTTTCCCATGTGAACTGGTATTATTAACAATTGCGCTATTCGATCTCCCTTAGTCAATTTGATTGGATCCCCCATTGAGGATTGTAACAGAACTTTGACGGTCCCTTGGTAATCCTGCCGACTACGCCAAAATGTTTTAGTTTGGGAAAATGGTTCAAAGGTTTTAACAGAAAATAAGCAGGCAAGAATCAGAGAGGAAAGGTCCAATACTTCAATTGTTTACTTGTTCAAATATAATATCAGTTACATACAATATAATAGCAATATACATGCAGATATAGGAATTGTACTATTGACAAAGATATATGATTTATACTATTGACTTACAGTAATACAGATATGTGAATTATACTATTGACTTACAGTAATACAGATATGTGAATTATACTATACTTACAGTAATATCAAAAGACCCAGAGCCATCATCCTAGACCAGTAGACTGAGGGAGCCCGCGTGTCAGTCTCGTCAGAGGATCAACTCGTGAGCCTGGTCCAATACCGGGCGGTGTGCACGTTCCCCACGGTTGAGCTTCCGAAGAAACTGAGGGCGGAACCTTCCCTTATATACTAATTGAGTGTCCTTACCCAAAATGGCTTACGTGTAAGCAGTGTATACAGAAGTGATCAGTTTCTGCACACCTTCTTCCCACGGGACATCTTATTGTTTTTCTTCTACTTGGCCCTCACTGAGATGGTGCCTAGTATCAGAAGACACACAATAACAAGCGTTGCTTGCAATGAAGCCCCTCGAAGTGAAAAACAAGTACATGGCCTTGACTGTATTCCCATAACATTCTGAAACTCTTTATGAGAAGCAAGTTTTTGCACATTCTTTCGCTATCATCCCAAACATTCCAATCTTTGTAGCTGGTTTTGCACTGAAGCGACCAACCCCCCCTCTTACTCCTTTATTTCATCCCTTCTCCTGTTACAGAGAAAACCTTTTTTATTACAGTTTCAAATTGTAAATTGTGTGTTAGAAAATTAGGTAAGAAGTCTAGGGCTGTTTCCTGCCCTGTGCCTGGGGTTGTCAGGAAAGGCATTTTTCCCCTCCCCACTAATGCAGAACTGAAAGAAACTGGTAAGAAAATGAATGCATGTGCTTTGTTTATTCCAGATGTGAAATGCAAGAAAAAAGCAACAACAAAAATAAATGAAGTAAAACACACTTAACCTCTTTGGGGTTACTACAACAGAAGACAGGAGAGGATGTGTGAATTGTAGCATAAACAATGTATTGAACAAAATTTAAGGTTCTTTGTGTCTTTTGGTAAGTGGAAATTTCAAGAAATGGCATGTAAATAATTTTAAAGTAAAGGTGTGGATGAGTAAATCATACATAGTTACAAATTGTTTACTTGTTGCTAAGTAATAATAAAAAAAATGCAACTGCAATATTTGAGACTAAATGTTTTCAAATAGTGGAAAGCCCTTTGCCAAACAGTATAACTTTGCAGTGCTATAGAATATGATCTTTAGACTAGATTCAATTATAGCTGATAAACAGGGGCACAAAATAATAATGATTGCAGGGATGTGCATCATAAAATATCTTGGTTATATACTATAAAACTGAGTTTTTTGAAAAGAAATTCCATAAACCAGTTTTTTGTGTTGGATTATTGTACTTACTACTGTTCGGCCAATTGCAGCTCCTTTATTGCATAAGCAGAATGATAGCAGTTTATTTTTGCCTGTGTAATTTAGGCACAATGATATCAAAATCCCCTTAGTGCATAAGGGGTTAAGTGTATCTTTCATGGAGATGAAGTTCAAATTCAGGTTGTTGTAACTTAGAGTGGCTGGATTTCTAAGTCTACTGGAAACTTTACATGCAACTTAACAGCATACGGTAAACTTATGAATGTATTGCTTGGAGGCGTATAATTGTCTAGTTATACAAAAAAAAACAAAAAAAAAAAAACAAGTAGCTTTTAATTTGCTTTCTACAGAATGTGATTTTACAAGAAGTATTTTTGGAATTTTAATTCCAGAATGAACTGTTTTGTTGAGTTGTTTAAACTATATTTATTTTGTGTACTGCTCTATTATATTTAAAACTGAACCTTAGTTACACTGTTGCACAGTCAAAGTACAAGCATTGAATGCATATAACTGTGCCAAGCACGACCTGAAGGGCATCAGGAAGGGCATACGGTGTAAAATTTTGCCAAATCAATATGCGGACAACAATACAAATTTCTATACCGGATCCGTCAAGCCCCGGGTTAACAACGCCTGCCACCAGTACTGTTAGCCAACAGGGTGCTGGCAGAAATTGGGCTACTGTTGGCTGAAGAAGAGGAGGGAGACATGTCCGGAGGCAGGAGGAGAGGAAAAAAGTAAAGAGAGTGGAACTGAGGGTAGGAACTTTGAGTGTTAGCAGTATGACTGGTAAGGGGAGAGAGTTAGCAGATGTGATGGAGAGAAGGAAGGTTGATATATTGTGCGTGCAAGAGACTAAATGGAAGGGGAGTAAGGCCAGGTGGATTGGAGGTGGATTCAAATTGTTCTATCATGGTGTGGATGGGAGGAGAAATGGGGTAGGAGTTACTCTGAAGAAACAGTATGTCAAGAGTGTTTTGGAGGTGAAAAGAGTGTCGGGCAGAGTAATGATTATGAAGCTGAAAATTGGAGTTGTGATGATGAATGTTGTTAGTGCATATGCACCGCAAGTTGAATGTACAATGGGTGAGAGAGAAGATTTTTGGAGTGAGTTGGATGAAGTGATGAACTGTGTACCCAAGGGACAGAAAGTGGTGATTGGAGCGGATTTCAATGGGCATGTTGGTGAAGGGAACAGTGGAGACGAGGAGGTGATGGGTAGGTATGGTGTCAAGGAGAGGAATGAAGAAGGTCAGAGGATAGTGGATTTTGCCAAAAGGATGGACATGGCTGTGGTGAATACATATTTTAAGAAGAGGGAGGAACATAGGGTTACGTACAAGAATGGAGGAAGATGCACACAGGTAGATTACATCCTATACAGAAGAGTTGATCTGATGGAGATTGAAGACTGCAAAGTAGTGGCAGGGGAAAGTGTAGTTAAGCAGCATAGGATGGTGGTCTGTAGGATGACGTTGGAGATCAAGAAGAGGAAGAGAGTGAGGGCAGAGCCAAGGATCAAATGGTGGAAGTTGAAAAAGGAAGACTGCAAGGTTGAGTTTAGGGAGGAGGTAAGATAGGCACTGGGTGGCAGTGAAGAGTTACCAGACAGCTGGGAAACTACAGCAGATGTAGTAAGGGTGACAGCAAGAAGGGTGCTTAGCGTAACATCTGGAAAGAGGAAGGAGGAAAAGGAAACCTGTTGGTGGAATGAGGAAGTACAGGAGATTATACAGAGGAAGAGGATGGCAAAGAAGAAGTGGGACAGACGGAGAGTTGCAAAAAGTAGACAAGAATACAAGGAAATAAGGCGCAAGGTGAAGAGAGAGGCGGCGAAGGCTAAAGAAAAGGCGTATGATGAGTTGTATGAGAAGTTGGACACTAAGGAGGGAGAAAAGGACCTGTACCAATTGGCTAGACGGAGGGACCGAGCTGGGAAAGATGTGCAGCAGGTTAGGGTGATAAAGGATAAAGATGAAAATGTACTCGCAAGCGAGGAGAATGTGTTGAGCAGATGGAAAGAGTACTTTGAGAGGCTGATTAATGAAGAGAACAAGAGAGAGAAGAAATTAGATGATGTGGAGATAGTAAATCAGGAAGTGCAACGGATTAGCAAGGAGGAAGTAAGGACAGCTATGAAGAGGATGAAAAATGGAAAGACTGTTGGTCCAGATGACATACCTATGGAAGCATGGAGGTGTTTAGGAGAAATGGCAGTGGAGTTTTTAACCAGATTGTTTAATGGAATCTTGGAAAGTGAGAGGATGCCTGAGGAGTGGAGAAGAAGTGTACTGGTGCCGATATTTAAAAAAAAAAAAAAAGGGGATGTGCAGGACTGCAGTAACTACAGGGGAATAACATTAATGAGCCACAGCATGAAGTTATGGGAAAGAGTAGTGGAAGCTAGGTTAAGAAGTGAGGTGATGATTAGTGAGCAGCAGTATGTTTTCATGCCAAGAAAGAGACCACAGATGCAATGTTTGCTTCAAGGATGTTGATGGAGAAGTTTAGAGAAGGCCAGAAGGAGTTGCATTGCATCTTTGTGGACCTGGAGAAAGCATATGACAGGGTACCTCGAGAGGAGCTGTGGTCTTGTATGAGGACGTCCGGAGTGGCAGAGAAGTACGTAAGAGTTGTACAGGATATGTACGAGGGAAGTGTGACCGTGGTGAGGTCTGTGGTAGGAGCGACAGATGCATTCAACCTGGAAGTGGGATTACATCCGGGATCAGCTCTGAGCCCTTTCTTATTTGCAATGGTGATGGACAGGTTGACAGACGAGATTAGACAGGTGTCCCTGTGGACTATGATGTTTGCTGATGACATTGTGATCTGTAGCAATAGTAGGGAGCATGTTGAGGAGACCCTGGAGAGGCGGAGATATGCTCTGGAGAGGAGAGGAATGAAGGTCAGTAGGAACAAGACAGAATACATGTGTGTAAATGAGAGGGAGGTCAGTGGAATGGTGAGGATGCAGGGAATAGAGTTGAAGGTGGATGAGTTTAAATACTTGGGATCAACAGTACAGAGGAATGGGGATTGTGGAAGAGCGGTGAAAAAGAGAGTGCAGGCAGGGTGGAATGAGTGGAGAAGAGTGTCAGGAATGATTTGTGACAGACGGATATCAGCAAGAGTCAAAAGGAAAGTCTACAGGACGGTAGTGAGATCAGCTATGTTATATGGGTTGGAGACTGTGGCACTGGCCAGAAAGTAGGAGACAGAGCTGGAGGTAGCAGAATTAAAGATGCTAAGATTTGCACTGCGTGTGACAAGGATGGATAGGATTAGAAATGAGTAGATTTAGAGGGTCAGCTCAAGTTGGACGGTTGGGAGACAAAAGTCAGAGAGACGAGATTGCGTTGGTTTGGACATGTGCAGAGGAGAGTTGCTGGGTATATTGGGAGAAGGGTGCTAAGGATAGAGCTGCCAGGGAAGAGGAAAAGAGGAAGGCCTAAGTGAAGGTTTTTGGATGTGGTGAGAGAGAACATGCAGGTGATGAGTGTAACAGAGCAAGATGCAGAGGACAGAAAGATATGGAACATGATTATCCGCTGTGGCAACCCCTAACAGGAGCAGTCAAAAGAAGAAGAAGAAGTTCTGTAGGTGAATATCAAGATGTTAGTGAAGTGGGCATCCTGCCATATGTAGTAAGACATATTGAGAGAAAAAAAGAGACATACTACTTCCATAACCTATTAAGCACCTGAAGAAAATCTTTTCTATCTATGCTATCACCTCTAACTTTGATAAGGGCAGGTACATAAATGTCAGTCTTGCATTTGTTGTAAATCATTTACAAGTAGTGCGTCCTTCAATTGTATTGCTTATAATAGAAAAACACATGGAACCAGGCACCAGGGGCCTCATGTATAAACGGTGCGTACGCACAGAAATGTTGCGTACTCCCGTTTCCAAGCTCAAATAGTGATGTATAAAACCTAAACTTGGCGTAAAGCCATGCACATTTCCACGGTAACTCATACCTTGGCGTACGCAATTTCTTTGCTCGGTTTTGCAGACTGGCGGCACCCAGCATCAAAGCAGTGCTACTGTTCCTGCGTGGTTACCCTTTCTTTCTTAGCTCCACATTCCTGACACGGCTTTATAAATACACTGAAATTAACTGCATATTGTTTATTAGTGTAATGCATCTGATTGTAATTAACCTGAAGCAATATAATGGTCCAGGGAATAGCCATAGTATTCCAAATACCATAACTGCTTTAGCGTTGCAACTCTCACTGCATCTTCTTCTTGCAGCTGCTCCCATTAAGGGTTGCCACAGCAGATCATCTTTTTCCATATTACTCTCACTGCACCACTCGGAGTATTTATATCACTGTATCTGAGTGGGGAATCACAGCAGCAGCTGATTGGAAAGAGAAATATCGGTATACAGAATGAAGCAGACGCTGCCTGAGCCACGGCAAAATGCTTTAGAGACTTCCCAGTACGGACTTCGCAGTTTAGAAAAGGTTTCATCCCAAGAACTGTAAATGCACTCAATCAGTCCATCAAGTGCTCCTTGTAGAACTGTTTACTTATAAGTACAATTACCTTACTGTAAACTTGCACTACAGTTATAATATTGCACAACCTGCGCCACTTTATAAAGCGCGTATTTACATATGATGACGGTATTCATTTTTAAGATGAAATGCAGCAAAATATGTTGATTATATTATACAGATAAAACTTTAACTTCATTTAAATAATCTGTATTGTTAATAATTAAACATGTGAGGACACGGTGCCACAGCTCTAGCTAGTTCAGGGATTGTTCCTGCATTGTGTTGTATTCTTGCGCTGACACGACGCTGGAGTGATAGACGGATAGAATAATTAAACTACGAAGATATTTCAATGTTTCTTAAAAGTTTTGAAGAATCGGCATTCTAAGCTTACAGAATACTTCACGTCTATTACATAGCTGATTGTGTGGCGATTGGGTATTTGGAGAAAGAAAAGTAAGGACAGGAATTGGAGGTTAGTACGTTTGAAAGCGACAGTACTGCTGTGATAAATTATTTCATTATTTCATTGAAGGTCGTGCATGGCGCAGCAAGCCTCTTGCGTGAGATATGAACAAGCACTGCGCCACCGTGTTCCCATGTTTAATAACATGCTTTCATTCCTATCATCATGAAAAAAATATCACGTATACATCTCAGTATTTTAATTATTAAGAGAGCTGTAATATCACGAATGTAATGGATTATGTGTCCTGTTGGAGAAAGAGAAAGCCCGTTTAAGAAGCAGGTAGTGATTCACACACACAGCACAAAGAAGAGCAAATACAGAACAAAGCATTTAACGTCCTACTTTAGTTACAATGGGATTTTAGAAACTAGTAAATTAAACGATTTTAAGATGAAGTTTATGATGTTCTACTTTAATGGCAAAATAAACTACGTGATTAAAGTGGAAATTTCAAGATTAAAGTTGACATTTCATGCTTTTTTCCCCACTGTGTGCCTATTTTTTTGTCTGTACCCTAATAAGCTTTCATACAACACTCAGACGGTGGGCTACGACTTGCCTTTTCACGGCGACTTTGATATGTGATTTCTTTTTTATTTCGGGCACTGTGCGACTTTGTGAACTTGAGCTTTCGAGTTTCTCTGACACTCTGTCACTCGATCAGCTTTCTTTTGTTGATTATACCACTGTTTAAACCAACAAATAGTATGTTTTTCCTTTGCCTCTACTTGGTATTCGCTGAAATTCTTATATTTTCCCCCGTGCTTTTCCCATTGTCTTTTCTCAGAAGACTATTTATATTGATTTGCATATTCAAAGAGGCGTAATTGTGGGAGGAGTTGGGGCGGGACAGAAGGTGCATGCACGTGCATTACTTTTCACGCTGATCGGGATTTATGTAGTGGAAGAACGTGAAAGTTTGCGTACGTACAGATTCCTGCATCTGGATTTTTCTGTGCGTACGCAAATTCCCGCTTTTGTGCTTACGCCATGTTATAGTGTGAGTTCTACGCACGGTGTTATACATGAGGCCCCAGGTGTTTTTGGAAAGCAGGGTTTTACAGTCTTCAATTCATTAATGATACTAGTACACAGGTTTTTATTGTCAACTCTAGGTAGCTTTCTTCACCGATTCAGTGGTTTGCAAAGTACTGCGTATTGCTGCATGCTGAACCTTTATATTTGTTTTGATGATTATGTATGAATTTACAGCTGTAACGTGTCAACGAGGCTGACACTAAATATCAAGCTATACTAGGGTGTTGTTGTATGTCATAAACCATAAAATACAACGATGAATGGAGCTAAATGCAGCAACTAAAAAGCATACTGCTATATAAAACAAAGGAACTTGAGTGTCATTATATTTTGGTCTTTCGATAATTAGTAGTGAGAGTTGGTTGTTGGTGGTTTTTCAATATAAATCTGCACATGACAGAACAGTCATGGAACAGTGTGTTAAACACAGTAAGGTGGTGCAAATTTTACAGTAGGTAAGTAATGTTGACTTGTTTTTATCAGCTTATATCCCATCTCATCATTTAAAGGTGCTATGCAAAGAGCAATTTACAATAGTTAATTTTCTGTGAATTTACAGGGAATTTGGAGACAACTTTGTTACCCAACTTTGGTGACACACTATATGATGCTGATGTCTTGCCTAAATGTGTTGTATAAAATGGGAAAACAAAAAAAGATCACTAATTTCACCCTGGTCGTTGACCAAAATTGCATATGTATAGATCAAAGTGGGATTAAGATATGATGTCACAAATGATTAGTTTGAAAATTTCCTCAGCATGTGATGATAGTGTAGGTGAGCAAAAAATTATGACTTTCATTCATTTACTGAACCTGGTTAATCCAATTTTAGGCTTGTGTGGATTGAGTAGTCCATGCTGGAGGCTGGCTATACATGAGTAGGCATGTCCTGTAACCCTAAAATGGATAAGCCAATTAAAGCCATTACATTTAGACAATGTTTGCATAGATTCTGTTAATTTTTGTGAATATGGTGTTTTTACTAGCCACTGGTCAATAATGACCTCTTAGGCACAGCCATCAGCAGTGTTTCTGTCTGCGGAGAGAGTGTCGACCATGTTAAGAGGTTTACTTACCTTAGCAGTGACATTCATGTCTCTGGTGACTCTTCCTATGAAGTCAGTACACGGATTGGGACACCATTGGGGGTCATGAGATTGCTGGAAAGGGGTGTGTGGCTCTCCCGATATCTCTAGAAAAGGACGAAGGTCCACATCTTAAGAGTCCTGGTGCTTCCTATCTTGCTATATGGTTGTGAGACTTTGACGCTAACCAGTGACCTGAGATGAAGACTGGTCTCCTTCGGTACTGTGTCTTCGGAGAATTCTTGGGCACCGCTGGTTCAGCTTTGTGTTGAATGAATCATTGCTCACGGAAGCCAAAATGAGGCACATTACCTGCATTGTGAGGGAGTGTCAGTTACTGTACTACGGCCATGTGGTGCAATTTCCCAAGGGTCATCTGGCTTGCAGGATCCTCATTGTTGAGGACCCGAGTGGCTGACTATGCCAAGAGGACGCCCACATAACACCTGGTGCATCAGATAAAGGGGCATTTCTGGAGGCCTGGACTGGACTATGTGTATGCCTGGAAGGTTGCCAACCAGGATTCCGAGCTGTTTCATTGTGTGGAGGGTGCATGCTCCTCAACCTGACCTGACCTGTGAAATGATCTTTACATTTGTTTTATGGCTGCAGTTCTTGATTTTTTTCCTACCATACTACAGTAATCCCTCCTCCATCGCGGGGGTTGCGTTTCAGAGCCACCTGCGAAATAAGAAAATCCGCAAAGTAGAAACCATATGTTTATATGGTTATTTTTATATTGTCATGCTTGGGTCACAGATTTGCGCAGAAACACAGGAGGTTGTAGAGAGACAGGAACGTTATTCAAACACTGCAAACAAACATTTGTCTCTTTTTCAAAAGTTTAAACTGTGCTCCATGACAAGACAGAGATGACAGTTCTGTCTCACAATTAAAAGAATGCAAACATATCTTCCTCTTCAAAGGAGTGCGCGTCAGGAGCAGAGTCTGTCAGAAAGACAGAGGAAAGCAAACAAATCAATAGGGCTGTTTGGCTTTTAAGTATGCGAAGCACCGCCGGTACAAAGCTGTTGAAGGCGGCAGCTCACACCCCCTCCGTCAGGAGCAGGGAGAGAGAGAGAGCCAGAGAAAAACAAACAGTCAAAAATCAATACGTGCCCTTCGAGCTTTTAAGTATGCGAAGCACCGTGCAGCATGTCGCTTCAGGAAGCAGCTGCACAAAAGATAGCAACGTGAAGGTAATCTTTCAGCATTTTTAGACGAGCGTCCGTATCGTCTAGGTGTGCGAACAGCCCCCCTGCTCACACCCCCTACGTCAGGATCAGAGAAAGTCAGCGCAAGAGAGAGAGAAAAGTAAGTTGGGTAGCTTCTCAGCCATCTGCCAGTAGCGTCCCTTGTATGAAATCAACTGGGCAAACCAACTGAGGAAGCGTGTACCAGAAATTAAAAGACCCATTGTCCTCAGAAATCCGTGAACCAGCAAAAAATCCGCGATATATATTTAAATAACGTTACATATAAAATCCGCAATAGAGTGAAGCCGCGAAAGGCGAAGCGCGATATAGCGAGAGATCACTGTATTAGAAAATGGTATGTTTCATTTTAAGACCAATCTGCCCATTAATATTAAGAAAACCAAAATGAACCCAAAATCTTGACTTAAACACAGGTTAAGCATTTCGTATTGGTATTTCTAAATTTGTGCTAAAAGTGGTAGTCACCATTTACAACAAAAGAGAAATAAATGTTCACAGGTATGATTCCAAAAGCACTGCATTTTATGCCGATGATTATATTGTACAAATATGTCATTTTAAAATGCAAATGATGGTATAACTTTCATCTCTTTGTCAATGTATCCTTTCAGCGAGGGATTGCAGGAGATTTGTGTGTTTTATAGAGATTCTGAGAAAGGGAAACTGAAGATTTCCAGCCAGAGGCAAGGGGATCTTTTGCTGCAGTTGTCTGTAAAGCAAATGGCCTCTTCTGGATAAAGGAGAAATGACATGATGGAAAGGTCTAGAAACAGAAAAACATTGAGAAGGACTGGAATGTTAATAGAGGCCTTTAATATAGTAAGAAAATTAGACACATTAGAAACAAAGGTTCAATGCTAATAAATGTGCTTGAATGTGCCTAAAGTGTTTAAGGAACATTGATGATAGTTAGGGTTAAAGGTTAATCACCCAGGCATATCATTTATGTGGAGTTGAATATAAATGGTGAGCAAACTTAAATTGGATTTATTGAGAATTTGGATTTTTTGATTTTATAGTGACATTTTTAAAAACAAAATGTGTGTCCCAGAAAGATAGGTACAGTACATCTCATTGCCATCACAACCTGACTGGCAGGACAACAACATTCACTGTATTAGACTATGCACATTATATACCGTAGATACTTGTGTATAAGTCGAAAAATTTATGCCTTAAAATTCATTCAAAAAAACAGAATTGACTTATCCGCGGGGCAACACAATTGTCCATAGAATTTGGGTAATGACATTGTACACTCAACGCTTCACGGTGTTAAGTCACCGGTCATCTGCCGTTTCCCATGGTCTATGAAATAATTATAAGCCAGCAATACTATTGCTAATTAGCTAGTTTTTTTTCTAATTTCATTAAATAATTCTTTAAACTGTGAAATACTTGAATTTGAGCATTAGCTTTTGTAGGTTTTCGATAATAAACATACCATTAGCTGCCACGTGCAACCAGATTTGGAATCAAAATAACCAAGGCAACGCACGCTATCAATGCAATGCAATCGCATCCCATGATTCAAAAAATTTCTCTGCCTACCTGTTTGTCTCGTCTGACAGTAGCTGAAAAGCAGCATCAGGAGAGAGCAGCCTGAAGTAGTCCAGCAGCGGGTGATATGTCATGTCCAACAGCAAGCCATGCTGTCTTGTGAAGTCCGGTAGACAGTTTGGCTCCCACGGATCAATGTTTGTGTATTCCTCCCACGCGGACCTTGCCGTAGCTGCATCGGCTGCGCGAATGCGTTCAGCTGGCAGCCGATCAGCTGGCGCGGCATCGGCTGGTGTCCGATCAGCTGATGCCGGCTTCTCACTCTCTTGCTCGATTCTTGATCACTGTCAATAAAATCCGATTCTGAAAAATCAGTCCGACTCAGCGATAATGTGTAAAACATCGTCTGCCGAGTGTTTTCTTTTCTGCACTCGCTTCGCTCCCTTGTGACATATTGACGCCATCTTGCCTTTGTTAACATTTCGCAACTCACGCACACGCAAGGATTAGTCAACGAGTCTAGCATTTCTCCAAGCACAGAGGGAATGCCTGTGACGTGACAATGAGTTTTGTCGCCATTAAAAGCTGATTGTCACCCTCTATCTCTGATAGCTGTCAAGTTTTACCCTCGACTTATACGCGGGTCATAACAAATTTCGTAATTTTCGGCTTAAACAATACAATCAAACTTATCTGCAAGATCGACTAATACGCGAGTATCTACGGTACTGCTGTTTAGTTACGATTTTACGGTAATTTTTTTTTTTTTTGCTGCAGGTCAGTTTAGTTTTTTTTTATTGTAAATTTCAATAATAAACTGGAAAAGATTTCAGTTGAACTTTAGCATGGGATCAACTCAAAACAATAGATGCTTAATGCGCACAGAGAGGTGCCCTTCTGCTACACTGGAGGTTTCTTTCCTCCCTGAGCTTACATTAAGACTTCTGCATTATGGTGCGACAGGTGTACCACCCCCAGTCAAACATGAAGGAGTTTGGGTGCTTGATGCCGGAAACGAGAGCCCATGGGAAAGGGGAGATATCGGGCGATTGATCAGAAGGCAGTGAAAATTACATGAAGTATTCTTGTCCAGTTCTTTTGGCACTAAAACTGTTCCGAAGCTTATGACTCAAAGGTGCAGTTTTTGTGTTAGGTCCTTATAATGGATGATAGAAAATGCTGAAAACTGTGAGAGTGAAAACGATATAGCTTGTTCTATCATGTTATGTATTATTTGTTGTTATAACATTGTTATTGTTCTGCAGAGTGGTGTGTCACAGTGAAATGATCAGGAACTCTCTCACAATGACTCTATATTTTAGATCTAGATTGGCTATCATAAAAATGAATATTGCACCCCCTCCATCCCATTAAGAACTTCACTTGTACAGTATATCAGTTTAACGTCTGGGCTGGGGGTGCTGCTGTTTCGCGAAGAGTCCAGAGCATCTTTCAGCTCTGCCTTAGTTATTGTGGAGTTCAGCCTACCAGCCTGCAATTCATTTAACCAGAGAGGCAGTAAAAACTTACAAAAGGCAGAAAGTTGATCAGGAAAGGGTGGAACTTTTCAATGAATATGGTTGAGTAACACTTGTAAATTGATTTTTTAAATTTATAACGTGTCAAGAGGGATGCTACTGGAAGTATTTCAATATTAGAGGTCGACACACATGCCTGGCAATAACATCGTTTAAATGCCAGTAGTTTACCTGGCTTGGCTCTGAAATAGTGCAGCCCATTTTCATATGAACTTACAGAAAAGAGCAGACTGGCGATAGCAGTTGTCTAGAGCTGGTGGAAAAACTCAAATCCCAAGACTCAACAAAGCGTGACGTGTTAACCCTGACTACTGTATTAGGTAGTGAGTTTTTTGTTTTTCCCACATTGCAGTATTAGACCAGCAATGTCACTGGTTCACTTGTTTCTGGCAGTTATGTAACAATAGCTGCATTGTTTCAACCACAATTTTTTTAATGCTCCTAAATGAAAGTTTTTTTGTTTTTTTTTATTTATACAAGGTAGGAGATTGTGACTGTTCTCTTTTAAGGAAAGTCTTTGCACTCATGCAAATTCACCTACATGCATAGCCATAGTATGGATCTAGATTTAATTTGCTGTTGAAGATGTTGCATCCTTTCCAAATTTAAACTGAGTGTTTTGTTTCAAGAGCACAACATTAAGCAGAGACTCGTGTGGCTTAGTGCAGTGTTATTCTTTGAAACAGAATGGGATAATGATACAATATATAATGCATTAGCAGCAGAATAGCATTGGAGATATGTGGTCTCAAGTGTTTTGTGTGAGTCATTGTATTGAATTTTAGACATTGTTCAGAGGAAAAACATTAAAACTTCAAGTCAGATGAAAAGATGTAAAATGTGCCCACTAATCTCTACGCTTGATTTGGATTAAAGCACAAGTACAAAATACTTTTTCAACTGTGTTTTAAAATTGATATCTTCAAGTTGGTGGTCATCATTAGCAGTACACTCTTCAAGATGATTTCTGAATGCTCGCATGACTCGTTTGGCCATTTCAAGGGGAATAGCGGTGATTTTGTAACGAATGGCGTCCTTGAGGGCTTCATGGTTTTGAGTTCGGTGTATGTATACCTTCGACTTGAGATAGCCCCACAAGAAGAAATCACGCGGAATGAGATCAGGCGAATGTGAAGGCCACCCGACATTGCCGCCCAAGGAGATCAGCTTCCCTGGAAACATCTCCCGCAAAACTTGCATAAATCTTCGCGCCATATGAGCTGTTGCTCCATCCTGTTGAAACCAGGCATCCACCACATCCATTTCTTCCACTTGGGGACGCAGAAAGTTCTCTAGCATTTCAATGTGACGTTCTAAAGTGATGATGACTGTTACTCCCCCTTCCTCAAAAAAGTTAGGGCCTACAATGCCACAGTGACAGCTGATAATGTAATATAAAGTGCTGAATTGATTATTTGTATTTTTGTAATTACCTCAAGTTCTAGGTTTCCAGCTCAACATTTCAATGTTCTACTACTAGCATATAATACTTTGTGGAAGTACTGAAATGCTTCTGAATTTGATGTATTTCAATCTGGTTTTTTTTTTTATTTCAAATTCACACATGTATGAAAACTCCTTTTGCCTTTAGATTTTACTTTCATTGAGTCCTTAAAGTTTAGAGGCAAACTATGTTGTCTTTTTTTTTCCCTGAAAAAAACGTTAGTATGATTTCTGTCATTTTTCACACATTTGATCAGAGCCTCTATTGACCCGCAAAGATCACAGCATCATCAGCAAAGTCAAGATCAGTGAATCTTTCTTCACCAACAGATGCCCAACAGCCACTGGACCCCACAGTCTTGCCCAACACCCAGCCCATGCAAACATTGAACAGAGTAGGAGCAAGAACACACCCTGATGAGCCCCAGAATCAACTGGGAAAAACGCAGAGGTTCTATATCCACTCTGCATAGCACTCACAGTACCAGTGTACAGGTACTGGTACAGTGTATAAAGTCTCAGGATGTCCCACAGGGCAGCTCGATCAACTGAGTCAAAAGAAACTCTGCTGATATTTGCGTTTGCGCTCCATGAGAACCCTCCGTTCAGGATGCGGTCAATGGTAGAATTCTTAGGCATAAAACCAGACTGCTCCAGTCACTGGTAGGTGAAAAAGTGATCACAGAAACCTATTGAGGACGACCCTAGCAAGGACCTTACCTGGCACTGAGAGCAGTGTTATCCCCCTGTAGTTGCCACAATCCAGATGATCACCCTTCCCTTTCTAGATAGGGACAAGTCCCATTTTCCGGTCAGTTGGTTGTAGTGTCAGGAGGACAGCCTTACCACCAACCTGGAGAAGTTCACTCCGGATACCAAAGATCCCTGCAGCCTTCCCTACCCTCACCTGGATCACCACCTGCGCAATCTCTGTGATCTTCGCAGAGTCAATGGAGGCTCTGATTGGGACTCACGAGAGACTGAGTGAAGAGTCTGAAGGTCTGGGCTTATGAGTGTCCTGGATAAAAACCAAGATCCAGAAAATACCTTGCTCTTGTAGTTTAAAATAGGCTTGAAGAAGTCCAGTCCTAATACCAAAACAAAAGCCTTAAAACTTACTGGATACATCCATTTATAACCAGTAAAGGTTTTGATTTACAAAAACATGCCCTCAGTGTTTCTAGGGGATATTTGTTACAATAAAAGGGAATTTTCAGTAGTAGTTAATTCTAGAGCCTTGGTACTTTTTCTTTTTGAGATAAGTGTATGTTTCCTGTTCACTTATCTGCTCAGAGTGGCCATCATGGGTGGAGAATCCAAAGCCCTGCAGGTGCGCCCCAGTCGCCAGTTGGCAGTATATTTTTGTTTCTGCATTTTTGTTTCACCTGCAGTTATGTTCTGCTGTAGTTTGTGACAAATAATGCTGTGCCCAAAAATATACTGATTGATATAGTGGCAAAGCTGTCAGTATGCTATGAAATTGTCTGATCTGTTTACACATCTGCTCTAAGACTTCATGTAATTTACAATGTGTGCTGGCAGAAGACATGTACTCAAATATTTTTTTTTCCTTTTCAATGTGTACTGATAATATATTTTCTGAGCTGCACATAATGAGGAACAGCATATAGACCCAGTGACCTGGGAAACCGTGTGGATGTGCCACTTTCCAAAGTCATGCTTGTCACCTGCAGTTTGCTCAGTTCAGTCTGTGTTCTGTTTTCTCCACAGTAAAAATGGTGCTGCCTAATTGGAATCATAAACTGCAGAATATGTTGGGGTGAGTTTGACTAAAGGTTTTAGGGGGATTGATTGTGGGAGGGGCTACTTTTCTTCTATTACATTCTGTGGATAACAGAAAATACGTTTTATACTTCTGTCTGTCTGTCTGTTTCCTATACTATTCTACACCCTTCCACCATTGGGAGCAAATTTTGCATAGTTTCTTTTTAGGACCATATAGACAAGACTGACTACTTTGGAACCCAAAATTTTGACCCTTATTTTTCTTGTACGCTATAGTTTGCACAGCAGTGCTGACTGCAGGTGCAGAGTAAGTATTACAATTCTGCACCTTTTGATCTGGACCAAAATAAGCATAATTGATTTCTAGGACTACACAGACAAGACAGACTACTTTGACACACACAATTTTGACTCCCAGTGTGTTTTTTTTTTTATTTTTACCTCTGTGCTACAACATGTACACCAGTACGTCCTACTGGCTTCGAGCAAACGAAACATTTGAAAAAACTGAAGTCAGACTACCAGATAAAATGACCAGAACTTCACATTTACCTTTTTAAAATCTAGCTACATATGTAAATTTAGAGCCTATCATGCTGGAGTCTCAAGCAGTAGGTATCCACTAAGAAAGGACATTTCAATATGTCATTATTTAAGGCTAAACCCCTTCCATCACAATAGAAAAGCTACAGATTTCAATAATGCCTTGTCAGATTTGAGGAAATTTGGTAATGTAATAGAAAAATTAAAAATTAGCCAGCATGTGTATTTTTTTGTTATATTTATTATCGGGCTAAGTAGTGCACTCTTTTCTGCACTGAGATTGTGCTTTATGCAAATGAAAGACAAAGCAGAAGTGACGGACGGGCCATGCAAGTAGCACCAGTAACTAATGGTTAGCAAGCTCAGTTTTTTGCCATTTACTATCTTCACTCATAGATGCGTACTGGCCCCCACTGTGGTGCTCAAACCCTCCAACTCTTAGATTTCACATTTAGCCATCCCGTCTTTCAATTTTATATGTTGCTCTGACCTCACATCGATCTCCGAGGAGTGTTTCATTGCAGCTGCAAGTGTGCTCCAATCTTCAAAGGATCTTCAATTTCACATCTATTTCACAGCTATGAGCACACTCTGATCTCTAAGAGGGGGACCCCCCTTACAGCTCTTTAATTTCACATACAGGGTTATTGTGATTTATAAACAGCAAATTGTTTAGAAATGTGATCACACCAGATATTATTAATCTTTTTTTGTCCCCTGTACACCCTGTTTTTTTTTTTTGCAGTGCACCTATTTTCATGTTGAAATCCATGCAAAGTTTTATAAATGAGGTCCCAGGTCTTCCAAATTGATGCTTCACTCCAGTATGAATGTCTCTAAATTTACATATGTAGCTAGATTTTAGAAAGAAGTGTATAAAACATCCTTCTTAAATTAATACACATTTTTTAATTAGATTAGTGACAAACATATATGACTGGTGACTTTTACAGATTTCTTTGAGGTAAAGTCAAATGTGAGACCACTTAACTCGAATTTCTTCATCAATCAGACATCAACAACAACAACATTTATTTATATAGCACATTTTCATACAAAACATGTAGCTCAAAGTTGTTTACATAACAAAGAAAAATAAAAGACAAAGTAAGAAATTAAAATAAGACAACATTAATTAACATAGAATAAGAGTAAGGTCCGATGGCTAAGGAAGACAGAAAAAAAAACTCCAGATGGCTGGAGAAAAAAATTAAATCTGCAGGGGTTCCAGACCATGAGACCTCCCAGTCCCCTCTGGGCATTCTACCTCACATAAATGAAACAGTCCTCTTTGTATTTAGGGTTCTCACGGAAGGACTTGATGATGATGGTCATGCAGACTTCTGGCTTTTAATCCATCAATGTTGGAACATCATGATGCTTTGAGTAGATGGTGGTGGCGCAGGCCTCCACCACAAAGAAATCGGAAAAAGAAACGGAAGAGAGAGTAGGGGTTAGTATGGATTTTAGAGCTACCATGAATAGTTATTATAATGAATTGAATATACAATGTATCAGGATTAAATTAAAGTGAAGTTATGAGACGGCCATGTTAAAATAATGTGTTTTCAGCAGTTTTTTAAAAGTGCTCCACTGTATTAGCCTGGCGAATTCCTATTGGCAGGCTATTCCAGATTTTATGTTCATAGCAGCAGAAGGCCGCCTCACCACTTCTTTTAAGTTTTGCTCTTGGAATTCTAAGGAGACACTCATTTGAGGATCTACGGTTACGATTTGGAATATAGGTGTTAGAACTTTCATTGTTTTCATGGTTTTATTCAGCACCGTATTTTTGATTTTCCTTTCAGTATCATAACAGCTTAAATGTTGCAATTTTAAAGAAACTTTTGCATGTCAGGCCAACACACAGCTAACCCGCAGTCTTTATTTTAGGAGGCTTCTGGTTATGAAATTAACCTGTTACATTTTTGCTGTAAATGTGGTTGGAGGGTGGCACAGAAGGTGGGAGGCTGACTTTAGTTTAGTCCTGTATGTTATTTCTTGACTTCTGGTTACTGCCCTAAGCACTCAGCTGGCTTCCCATGTAATGAAGTATCAAATTGGGTCAGGTCCTGCACACATGTGTTTTTCTTCTTATTAATGTGTTTGAGCAAGTTGAAAGATTTTTGTCTGGGTTTTGTGTGTGTAAAGTGTTTTTTTTTCTATTGGATCAAGTCACTTTGTATGTGAAGAGACTTTTGTTTATTTGCTGGTTAAGTATTTGTTTGATGGTAGCTGTGCAAGAGTCACAAGTAGGCCTATATCATGCTTTGTTGATGTACTATAATCAAAAAGTTAAAATATTGATGAGAAATATTTGTAAAAGCAAATGTGTTTCAAATGTATATGCAGCACCCAGCATATTTAATGTGTGTTTATGTATTTGAATATGTTTATTTTAATAATCTCAGTATCTGAATCATAATTTTGGGTTAGTATGACAGATCTACAAAGTTTTGTCTGTAGTTGAAATCAGACATTTTTCCTTGATTCATTACTACTACTACCAAATTACATATTTGCTTATCCATGCTTTTACTTTTATGTAACAATCTGTATGATGTGTACGGGTTATTTGTTGTATAACATTCACAAGCATAGTAATACCTGAGTTTATCTGAGGATAACTTGATTTTTGTTAGTCCATCTTTCTCAACAGTATAGGTGGTAGTATTTTACACGACTAGTGCCAGGGAGTAATCTGTAAGGGGGAACTTGAAATTCTGAGAAAAGCAATGATATTTAGATGGAAACTGAATCGTTTAAAACAGGTAGGGAGTAATATCTCCCTACTAAAATTTGACATTGTAAATTGACACATTTTTATTTCATTAATTGATCATTGTTTGTCCTATTACTAACCACTGCTCACAAAGTAATATGTTGAAATATCCATTACTGTAATTAGAAATGCTAACTCGAAATAAAATAAATAGGCCAGGAATGCAGTTTATTCAATAATTGATATACAAACATTGAATAATTCAAGCACACACACACACACACACTCGGTCACAAAAAATATGAAGGCTGCTGCTTTTATTCAACACAGAGTGGCGAGTGAGTGAATTGGACCAATGAGGGTTTATGCTGTGATGATGTGAATTTTCTGGTATAAATTAGTTGTTAGTTATCTGACCACTGACAAAGTACAAGAATTTTTAGGCTGCGAGTTAAATAGCCAAAACTGTGTTTTGCAGAATGGTAAGTCACTGAAGCTGTTATCTCCTTCCACCTACTGCTTGTCTGCTCATACAGTTTACAGTGGAACTGCAAACATTCTATGGAACTTTGCTTTGTAGGGACCTTTTTTGCCAGGGAGGTAGGACGACACAGTGCAGGTGCTGCATGTTCCTGGATGGTATTTTTGTATACAATAACCTTTTTAATGTTTAGAAGTTGTACTACATGCACCATCATCCTGAGTATAGCCAAACCATTTTTTTTCCCCACAGTAATCACCGCCAGGGAACATGTACAGAGTTTACGTAATCACACTTAGAAGGAGCACTGGAAATTAGGCAGATTTTTCAGACAAAGTAGTGGAAAATCTAAGAGTACATGACAATATTGGATTTTGCGTATAGATTTTTCTTAAATGTTGACTTGAATCGAAAATTCTTTATATTGCCCAGCTCTACTAGTTTGTGATCATTAGTTTTTAAAAGATCCTGCTATTGAGTTGTTAGTTTTATGTCCATGGTAACACTAGTATGTGTTAATAGTAAGTGCACATGCACTAGTTATAATGAACTACAAGTAGTGTGCTTTTTTTTTTCTTTGTTTCTGAAAATGTGTATGGTTTTAGTCAAGGTTTAAAATAACTTCGCAAATGTAATGAAATGATTGTTTTCATCTGTTCATCTTTTAAAATGCTTATTGTGATTACATTCACAGGAAGCCAATACCTACTGTATATACCACTGGTTGCTAGGCATTTACAGGGCACCCTTACACACACTCACTATCATTCATGACTATCATTCATGTTGGACCAACTTTATTTAATCCTTAACTGTTGAAATTGAATGATTCTAGAGCACCTGTTTTTCACTTTTGCATTTTCTTTTACAGGGTCACAAATAACAGACATTAAATATGTATGTATGTATGTATGTATGTGTGTGTGTGTGTGTGTGTGTGTGTGTGTGTGTGTGTGTGTGTGTGTGGTGTTGTCACTCAAAATTTGAAATCTTGTATTGATTCATATTGCAAACTGTGTCCTTTAGTACCTGGGAGAAGTCTGAACCTATAAAGTGGGTGAGGCTGGGTGATATCTGGGTTGGCAAACCATAATTTTGAGACTAGGAAAATGAACCACCCCTTATCAGAAAAGTTCATCATTACTTATTAGAATAGAAAATGCATTTAACCTTTGGAATTGGTTTACAAAGCTAGAAAAGGAAGCTTATATCCAAAATGGTTATGTTTAAGTATCTTCAATATAAGTTCTGAGGTGGCCAAATCAGCAGTAAGAGTAATCCTGTTTCATTCAAGCAGTCGCTAGTTTCCATCAAAACCATTATAGTATCCACTGTCATATGTTTTTAGGAAATGTTAGAATTATAATGGGATGCACTATAAATAAAATTTGATCATTTTAAAAGAATTCTTAAAAATTATTAGGTTAAGGTCTTTCAGTGTTTCCTCGACAAAAAGAGCAGTGGACTAGTAAGCATATATTAAATGTGAAGTAATACTACACTCTTCACCCCTGCTTAATACAGATTTAAAATTGACATGTTGTAGTAGGCATTGGGAGAAAATAAAATGTCTGTATCTAGTACTAAACATTGTGGAGTATTCCAGTTTAAATGTCATTTTAGTATTGGTAGCATATTCTTTTTGAGTTGAATGTTTTTTTTTTTTGTTTTTTTTTTTTTAAACTTTTTTACTGCTCTCAATTCCTCCTACCTTCCCAAAAAGGTGTGCTGCAGGAACGTAGCTCCCTGTGACTGTGTTGGAATAAGTGGTTTTAGTAAATTAATGAAGAAAATTCCTGTGTGTCTTTTGAAGTTATAATCTAAATATATTAGTGGGTTATAATTCATACTTAAGTGTTTTTACTGAATCTGCTTAGTACAGTGTCAGGGTTGTGAAGTGCTAAAGCTCATTTTACTTGTCTTGCAAAGAAATGCAAGCCAACCATATTTTAATAGTTTTCATCAAAATATTATGGCTTTCCCTTGATTGTGATGCACTGAACTGCAATACAACTTGTGTGAAGAATGACAGGAAAAATTATATGTGACCTGTAAAATGAAAATAAGCAGATGAACAAATACATTTGCAGATGCAGGTTAACTTTCTAGCTGGCGCATAAACAGCTGGAAATCGTTCTGGTCACCATATAACATTGCACAGTGCCTCTCTTGAGAAACCATGGCAACATACAAGGATGACTCTTATTAGTAAAGTGTTGGAAATCAATACAGAGACAAGCTCTGATAAAAAATGGAGCTGTAAACTGCCTAATTGGGAATTGGATTTGTTTTACTAGATAAAAAATGAGCATAGGATATACTCAGTGGATTTAGAGAGTATTCAGGCCCCTTCACTTTCTGTACACTTCATTGTGTTGTAGATTTAATTTTAAATAGATACATTTTCCATTTTTGCCATCAGTATTCATTGAATAGCCCATACATAGATTTAACCACTTTGTAGACGTTTCTCACTATCAAATAACATAGTTTTTCAAATGTATGAGTCTGAAGGCTACGTTCAGAATGCAGTATAAAATGTTTATTGTTTTAGAAATGTACAAGTTGTGAAAGGGTGCGTCCCGGACACAGACAGGCGGACACCGATTTAGCCATCACCACACGTTTATTCTACAACTCACTATTATGTACAAAGTCCTTAAGTGCACCACACCAAATCCCCCACAGTCTCTTCACAATCCTGGCTCCTTCAGCCTTCTCTCTCTTTTCCACACAACACACAGGGCCTCTCCTCGCCCCCTCTGCACCGGCCTTGTCCTCCTCCTACCGACTCAGCCTTGGTTGCAGGGCGGCGGGTACCTTAAATAGGTAGATGGGTGCGGCTCGCAATCAGTCACCTGCCACAAAGGTCCATTCTAAGCTCTGTTCAGTGGTGGATAATGAGTTGCAAATATACTTGTGGTTCTTGTGACTGTTCTTCATGTTGATTATTTTTCCTGGTGATTACATTTGTAGAAGCTAAGATTTCATATTCACATCATTGTTTAATGTTAGTTTTCTGAAATAAGTAATACCAGAACTACCTTTATAGTTGAATGATTGTTGTTTATAGTTTTATTTATTTATGAAGTAAGACACACAAACTGTTAAAACGAATTTCATGATAGAATAGAGAATGATGTCACTCACTATAGGTGGATTTTTTGCCGTCAGCTTATGTATTTTGTTGTTGTTATGGGTGTAATATCCTTTTTCCAATGTTAGGGCCATCAATTAAGAATACAGTAAAATAACATTTCATATCAAATTAAGATTCAAATTTAACACCATCCCAAACTTTCCTCAAGTCTTATGAAATGGGATAACCTTATTATGCGGTTGTCATCTAAACATATTGAAGCATCTGGAGAGTTTACAGAAACCCATATCCCTTACCTTAGGATAACATTAATAAATTCTTGCCAAATTCTAAAGGAACTTGTGATAATTCCTTGATTGGATGTTTTTTTGTTAAGTTTAAAAATCTAAGGGCAGATTATGATTATTCCAAATTAATATGTGAATGTCACAGATACACATGTGTTAGTGATGCTTATTGACCAGATTGTTAGTGTTGCATGTCTGTTTGTTAGATAGATAGATAGATACTTTATTAATCCCAATGGGAAATTCACATTATCCAGCAGCAGCATACTGATACAATAAATAATATTAAATTAAAGATTGATAATAATAATAATGCAGGTGAAAAACAGACAATAACTTTGTATAATGTTAAATGTTAATGTTTACCCCCCCAGTGGAATTGAAGAGTCGCATAGTTTGGGGGAGGAACGATCTCCTCAATCTGTCAGTGGAGCAGGACGGTGACAGCAGTCTGTCGCTGAAGCTGCTCATCTGTCTGGAGATGATACTATTTAGTGGATGCAGTGGATTCTCCATAATTGATAGGAGCCTGCTGAGCGCCCTTCGCTCTGCCACAGATGTTAAACTGTCCAGCTCCATGCCAACAATAGAGCCTGCCTTCCTCATCAGTTTGTCCAGGCGTGAGGCGTCTTTCTTCTTAATGCTGCCTCCCAGCACACCACCGCGTAGAAGAGGGGCACTCGCCACAACTGTCTCATAGAACATCTGCAGCATCTTATTGCAGATGTTGAAGGACGCCAGCCTTCTAAGGAAGTATAGTCGGCTCTGTCCTTTCTTGCACAGAGCATCAGTATTGGCAGTCCAGTCTAATATATCATCCAGCTTCACTCCCAGATATTTATAGGTCTGCACCATCTGTACACAGTCACCTTTGATGATTACGGGGTCCATGAGGGGTCTGGGCCTCCTAAAATCCACCACCAGCTCCTTGGTTTTGCTGGTGTTCAGTTGTAGGTGGTTTGAGTCGCACCATTTAACAAAGTCATTGATTAGGTCCCTATACTCATCTTCCAGCCCATTCCTGATGCAGCCCATGATAGCAGTGTCATCAGCGAACTTTTGCACGTGGCAGGACTCCGAGTTGTATTGGAAGTCCGATGTATATAGGCTTGTTAACCAGATATCGAAATTTGCTGCTTGACCTTTTTGTGTTTCACAGAAAGTATGTTAACAGTTTTTCATCAGCTTGCTGCAGAATTGAAACATAGCTGAGTATGTTTGACCCATGACTTCAGTAAATGAGAAAGTAAACTGAATCCTGTGATTTGGCTGAGATAAAAACACTCACTGTGTTCCAAAGAAGATTTAAAACCCTTTACAAGAAAGATGCACCTCACAGCTAGGAAAACTAATGTGATTTAGGATGTTGCTGAAAATCAACAGCAAAACTTTATTTGTAGACCTTCTTGAATGGCATCACTGTTTATATATGTGTTGATGGTGAAAAGTTGGAAATTAACAATTTCAGAATTACATTTTGTAATAATTAATGAATTCTTTCCATTTACCCTTTTTACACATTCATTTTATCATTTATAGAACTGAAGTGGTGATTATTTAAAACTGCACAAGGACTTTATAATGGACTACCGTGTTTCCCTGAAAATAGATCAGGTCTTATATTTATTTTTGCTCTAAAAGATACACTAGGGCTTATTTTCAGGGGGATATCTTGTGTTTATTCATGTACAGCAATATACATTTATCTAAATACAGTCATGTCAGCTTCTTCTGGAATAGCGTCATAACTCTCCACATTCAACCCCTGAATTCCAGCCTGAATTTCTTGCTACTCCAGCTGCTTTGCAGATCGGTGTGCGTGCTTCGATGTTTGATGAATGGTTCGATGTGGTGAAGCAAAATGCTGACATACAAATGCATTCGTGGTGCTTTTATATGCAAGCGTTGCATATCCCCCAAAGTAATGACACAATACATTTTAAAAAGTCTCACATACCATCTTCTGTGCTGTCTTTTTTTTTCTACCTTACAATACCATCAGAATGTACTGCAGCGTATTTAAGCCTCAGAGAAACAAAAATAAGGAACATAATGAATATGCTTGATTGGATTTTGTGATTAAAGTAGAAATTTCTGCTTTAAGCTTGAAATGTCCACTTTAATGATAAAGTAAACTACGATGTTAAAGTAGACCATTGTAAACATCATTCCAGTTGTTAAATTGCTACAAGCTTCTGGGGCTTCCTCCTGAGCTAACAGTAGTGGCAAGCAGCAATAGATCACACCACACCACACCGAACACATTACATTTATGATATTCCAGCTCTCTGCACATTTACAATCCTTAGATTTATACTTGATGTCACTTTCATGATGAAATGCATTAAATAAAATGCATGTTACATTTACAGATAAATCATTAACTTTGTTTAAATAATGAATACTGTTAACAGAACATAAGTAAGAACATAACAGAATCAATACAAGATTTATAAAAGAAATTCTGAGAAAAAGCAATGATATTTAGATGAAAACTGAACTCTCATTAAAAAGATTTGGTTTCCTTAAACAATAGAGGCTGTCCCTTTTTACTGACTGAGCCTATGATTGTCCCAGAGTAATTATAACTGTCAACAATTTCCACTGTCTGGTCTTTGATGAGTGTTTCTTGTGGCAGAATTGTGTTCCCCTTTAAACTAAACAAGTTCTTTGGTTTTTGTAATGTTTAGATGTAGAAAAGATTCATCACATCAATTAACAAAATAATCTACAACTGGACAGACATTGATTTCATCTTATTTAGTAGGCTAACAATCTGTCTTCAAGAAGGCAAGGATGGGATAGTATTAAAAGCTGAAGAGAAGTCTACAAACAGGAGCCTCATGCAAGTCTTGGCGCCCTCCAAGTGGTTCTATGATAAAGCTGCCATCCTCCCGTGGCTCCACCTGCGTAGTAGTGAAACAGGACAGCGAGGAGGGCCCTGCCCAGCACCCCACTCCTGACGTTGCGCTTCCCCCTCCCCTCGGCTCACAGCCTCTGTCTGGGATTAGCACGAATATATCGCTCCTGCAAGTGTACTGTGATTCTTAGTGTGATGAGAGAAGTTGCAAAAATCAACCTGAATGTTCAAGCAAACCCTTAGTCTTCTTGATATGCTTCCTCTTTCTGTTTTTCAAGTAACTTCATAACCAGTGATGTCTTTAAAATGTCTTTAAAAATAGTTTTGTAACCTTTTCCAGTCTGATGAGGATTTACATTTTTTGTCAGAAATATACTGTACTTTGATTATGGAGTGTCATGCACTCACAAGCCTTTTTGGGAAATACCAGAAGTTGATAGTAAAGGTTCACAAACCTTCTAGCACTCCTTTACAGTTATATACAGTAGGTGAGAATGTATGGCATTTTTTTACTATGACTGGCAGTTCATTAACCCCTGAACCTGTGGTCAGAAACTCTTTCTGTGAATCTATTGTTATAGTGTGAATAGTCCTGTACCATTTGGCAGAAAGTACGATGAAACTCATCTGGATAGTTTAATACATCAAAATATATTATCAACTCAGAGGCCACTTAATTAGATATACCCATGTAATACCTCATAGGAGGCCCTTTTACCTCCAGAACATACTCCTTTGTCCCATGGATTTATCAAGGTACTGGAAACATTCTTTAAAGAATTAGGTCAGTGTTGTTCTGAACCATTATGCAGTTCCTACTGAGAATTTTGGGCCATGTGTTGATGCTGCAAACCTCTTATTCCACTTCATCCCATAATCACTGTTTTGGATCTGGATCTGCATTTTTTAAGAATCTGTAAACCTCTAGATGTCTCACAGAATTTTTTTTCCAGATGTATTTTTTTCTGTTTATTTGTTAAAGCGTTATTTTCAAGGAACATGGCCATATGTGTGTTTTGGATTAATGTTTTAGTTTGAGAAAAACATTTCATATCTTTGTTACTCAATTCTTAGTGCATTACTCCACCATTTTAGTGTCTCAGCATTTGTAGGATGCAGTACATAGTTACAAAGTTATTCTTCCCAGGAGGCACTGTTTGTCACGTCAAAAGTACTCTGGTGTAAAACTTAGTGCAATGCTTCATCTTGCTGTTCAAGATTGTGGATTTATATCTTGAACAGTGTTAGTTTTGAACTCTGTTAGTTTTTCTAGTTTTATGATTTCTAGCTTCCCACTCTTTGATTTAGTTCATAGTTTTAGCGCTGCGGTTCTGGTGATATTCCTGTAGCTTTGGTAATGATTCCTGGTATGTCTTGTTTTGATAGCATTGGCCTCTAGATTTTGTTTTATTGGCAATGCTCCAGTATTCTAGAAAACTGATTTTCTTCCAGTTTCTTGAAAGCATGAGTATCTGCCAGTTAATTTTTAACACCATTTTTGCAGTTGCTGTTTGAAGGAGCAGGCCGTTAACATTAATTGGCAGGCGTGCATCATAAAGTGCCCACTGAGTACAATTTCTTAGAGCTTACTGGGAGTGCAATAAGGGTCCATTCAATTACAAGATCAAATATGCACAGTGTTAGATGATGATTTTCTGAAAAGTGAGTAGAGGTTGGATGGATTCTAAAGTAAGGGAGGTACTCTTCATTCAGTGCCAGGAGAAAATTGTTGAGCTTGGTTATTACGAACAACAGCTGTGTACTGTCTGTATCACAGATGTTTCCATGTTGTTATATTTTCCACTAGTGAAGGAAGCAGAGTGCTCAAATAGCAGTGAAGGTTTTGTGAAGACAAAAATATAGTATAGTTTATTGTAAAAATATTGTAGACTTTTTATTATTACTCGTTTGTAGTTGTTTTTTCAGTTTCACAGACTTTTTACAGTGTTTTTATTTTAATACACCTTTGATTTACTTTTGTTGTGCAAAAATGTATCTGAAATAGTGGTACCAGAAATTAAGAAGCACTTGAGCATTGTTGCAGAGCTGTGACATCATTTGAGCACCTTTTATGATCAGCTCAACCATCAAGTATATGCCATGAATGTATTTGCACATATACTCTGTGTGTTTGTGTGTATATGTAAATACAATAAACAGTATACATCCCTTTATTTCCAGAACTTGCTTTCTGTAGTGCAAGGTTGTGGAGAACTGAAATCTATTCCTCTATTACCAGTAAAAGAAGCTTTGCAGTAAAGGACACTAATGCAGTTATAGGGCATTTGCATTATCACAGCCAACTAAGAGTAGTCAGTCCACCTAAATGTATATCTTTAGAAGTGCAGAATAATAGCAGACCCAGTTTCTTTTTGCTTTGTCCTGTTTCTGCTTAATGCTGTGAGTATGTTTTGGGATGCCAGTGCATATTTAAATTCCTAAAAACACATCATTATGTGTGTTTCTAAAAGTGTGTTGAAAGCCATACCACCAACTAACAGCATATCCTCTTCCCTACACTACTAAAGCTGTGCAGGACAAGATGTTTTGGGTGAATTGTTCATTTACACAGTATTACAGCTTTGTATAGTTTTCAGTTGCTGAAACACTTGAATTTAATATTATGAAGATGTTGCTATTCTGCTTACAGAAATTAGTGACCATGTAGTTGCTTTATAAGCACTTTGAAGTTGGTATGCAAACTAAAAAAGATTAATATCATTTTGAAACTCCAACTCAGAGTTTTATACTGAATCTGTTCTGTATTAAAGCTGAATAAGATGCTAAACAAAAGATATGAGCATTTCAACATCTGGCGTAACTGAAGGCTAATTTGATCTGGCATAATTTAAGTGTTGGAAATGCAAATTTTCTTTGGTCAGTTTATTTCATTCAATTTTAGTTCCTTTTCTCTTGTGTTAAATGTACTTCAAAATTTATGAGGCTACTAATTAGCTTTAAATTTAAATGAAGATTATTTTAACTTAAGGTTTCACATGCAAAGGAGCATTTAAGTGTCCCAGTATACAATGAAAGGTCTTTAGACAATTTGTACAGGTATTTTTACAGACTTTGTTGATACAGATTTCAGCGTTTCCCCTACCATTGAAATTCGTGTGTGGTCTGCCGAATACTTTGTTACGTACTGTGTAATTCATAGCTGCCAAGACTGGTGGTGGTAAAAGCATTGAAGCATCCAGCCTTGAAGAAAATAAATGAATTTAATAAATCACTACAAAATTTTCAAAAGGATCACACTGTAAGCAAATTGTCACCAATAGGTGTTTTTCTTTTCGCGCTGTGCTCTTCTTATTCCAGCATTGTGTTTGTAACTTTGAATAAGTGTGAAAACTCGGAAACAATCTTGCAATTCGTAAAGGACTTGCGATTCACTTGTGGTTGAGAACTCTAGCAAATGAGTGGTGGTGAGGACTTTGCAATTGCAGTGCTCAGATGTGGACATGCTTTCCATTTAAAACTCTTAGCATGTTGTTTTGAGATGTAAATCCTGACACAGCCTTTAGGCAAAGACATGATCTCATATCACTCCTAAAATAAATTATTTCTTGTGTCTGCATCCTCTTTCAATAATTTAACTTTTTGGCAATGAAAAATAGCAATGTTTTAACCTCCTACTTATTATAAGAAGGTAGAAAATGCCACTTGCTTAACATTCAAGTGCAATAGAGGATTTAGTTCACGCTTTGAAACTGTAGCCTTTTAAATATTTTTTTTTAGCTTCATTAAATAAGAAGACTAAATATTATATACAGCCATGTGTCATATTCAAAAATATTGATTTGAAAGGAGGTTACATAAAAAACATGCTTTGAATGACATTCTGTTAAATCATGTAACTCAAAACTAGCCCAGGCAGAATATTGATATGATTGAAACTGTGGCAAATGATCTGTGATTAGGGTTGTTGATTATTCACCATTAATGTGTGGAGTTAATGAGTTAAAATCTTTTGCAATTAAATTTTGTAACACAACACCTACATGTGTTAATTAAATATGGGTAATCTGACCACAGTCCAATCTCAGAGAGTGGGAGAAAGTATGTCTGTACGCTCATTACTATACTTTTATTCCTGAGATGACTTGTCCACTGCCTGTCACGTGCATACTAACTTCCCCAGTTTACTTGACTCCACTGAATAGTGGCTGTTTACATGGTGTTTGTGACTACAGGATGGGTGGAATATACCATGTCAGAATGTGAAATGCGTGAGTGATAAAGGAAGTGATTTGTCACATTAATGACAGTGACTGCATTGTACGGTAGATTCCAGTTTTAGTGATAGTGAAGCATACAAGGGAAGACTTTGCTCAAATGGTAAAGTCTGTTTGCCATTTCTGAATGTGTGTGGTGTAACAAGAGCTTTGGGTGACTTTAAAAACTGCCATTTATTGATCTCCAGGGTGGAAAACACAGTTATCAGATATTGTGTAAATAATGTGGTGCCAAAATGTTTTTTAAAATATATAATAGATATAGAAAGATAAATATATAGATATAGATAGGACATACATATGTATAGGATGGCACTACGGTCAAATGGTAGTGCAGCTGCCTGCATTAAAGATCAAGGGTTTGTACCCTGAGTGTTCCCTTCATGGAATTTGCCTGTTCTCCTTATGTCTGCATGGGTTTGTACTGGTTTCTTTCCACAGTCCAAAGACACCCACGTTAGGTGATTTGGTATTCTTAATTGGCTCTAAATGTACGTGTATGTGTGTGTGTGTGTGCACACATTTTCTCCTGTGATGTACTGGCGCTCTGTCCAGTTGTTGTTCTGTTGTTCAGTTGACTAACTGCTTAGAACCCAGTAATGATTGGGATAATCTCCAGCTATCCTGTGACCCTTTCCTAAGTTAGTCGGTTAGTCTTTGTAGTCAGCTGCACTCCTTACCAAAAAAGTGTTTCCTTGGTCTCTGATTGCTTGCTTTTCCTCCAGAAAAAACGATGAGCGATAAAGACTTAAGCAGTTGACTTTAACTTGTTACAGAGGGGGAAGCTAAGAGAGGAGAAATACCCACCCTGGCTTAATTACCTACAAATTATTAGCATCCCCGACCACTACTTTCCCTTGTGAATGTTTGTTTTCTGTTTCAGTTGTTAATAAAAACTGAACCGCCCTGTTTTAAATAAACTTTTGCTTAAGCAATTGGCTGAATCAATAATCAGAAAGTCAATAATGTCTGTCTTTTTTATTTTAAAGACAGCATTATTGGCAGAACCAGTCAAAGTGCTACACTAATTTACATTGTGGTGTTGATCAAAAAAAAAAAAAAAAACTGGTTGGAGCTGTTCACTGATCAGTGTTTCACTGTTTATTCAGTTGTTTCTGTTGCACAACAATTCAACAAACTAACTAGAATAATTTAATATGCCTAAGCAGGTGGTTATAGAACTGTTTTGTATTAGGAAGTTATCATGAAGTTATTTCAGCTTTATAGAAAAACTTCAAAATGCTTGAAGGAAAATATGTAAAATTTTGACTAATATGGAGTAAAAAGATTTGATTAAAAAGTTGTTTGATTAATTGTAATTTATTTTTTTAATCAAATAGCAGCTTTATATGTGTCTGTGTAGTTTTTAATACCGGTGTTTCTGAACTTTTAGATAACAACTCTCATAGTAGTTTCTTGAAAACAAATGCATCTCCCTGTCAGTTTTAACACTCCTGTGTGGTTGCTTGTAATCTATATTGCCAGCAGGCAATTCAAAAGAGGTCAGCGGGAATTTAAAAAGCAGATTCCCTAGTCCATGCTGGAAGCCAGCTAAGCTATTTTGCCACTCACTATTTGCAAATCACCAGTAGCACATTAACGATGTTTCAGTGTGTTTTTTTTCCCCCGCAAATTGAATGTACTTTAAGATGGTGTTTTGAGGTGTTCAGTTTGTATGTTGTAGTTCCAGTCACAAACACAATAGTTTAATGCAATGCTATTTTGATGTATCTTCTACTTTTGCAGCAAGTACTTTGTCAAAAATGATGAAGGTTGTTTCCTGGTTCTGTTTAGATATTAAGCTAAAGGGTTGATTACAGGTACATTTGTTTTCAATAAGCACCCTTATTAACCTAATCTAATTTTGTGTCTCAGTTTTTTCTGTTTTGATTTTTGCCTTTCTGATTCTGTTTGAATCTTTTTCAATTTACTAATATAGTTCACAAACAAGATATTAGTGATTGTGATGCTTTGGTCTATCATTATTTATGGGCTGGGAATCTTTAAAAAAAAAAAACAAAACAAAAAAAAAAAACTCTGAAACAATATCCTGGTACTAAGGTTATGAAACGGTATTGTCATTTTTTTAAGCAAAGAATTTATATCCCCATAAGCAAATACATCAGTCTTTTACATCCTTGCCTTAACCAGTTCCACTTAATTTCCACTACTTAAAAAAGAAAACTATCTATTTCAACATTTTCCAGACCAATACTTTGGAATATTTACAGCACATAACACCCACATATTACAACATAATCTTGGATGATTAAGTCCTTGTGAGATGAGTTGTTGTTTTTGATTATAAAATATGTAAATATGCATTTGAAATTCTTGGGTTTTCATACACATACTTTATGTTGCCATTAGGTATACATGAAAAAAAAAAAACAGCCTGTGATGCTGAACATTAACTTAATCCTGTAAGACATTAGTCATTTTTCCTTTGCTTAAAGGAGCCCCAGTACAGTCTTCCCTGAAGATTAACTTTAACCACTCAGGATGAGAACAAACAAAACATACATAGGAGCTTGCATGTGATTAGTGATCTTAGCTGAGGTTTCTTTCGTCATCAGTTTCTTTTTGATTATACAAGTTTGTAAATTCTAAATTCAGTATGCATCAGCTTTCACATACTCCTGTCATCTAGAGCCAAAGAGACAATACTACATTATATTTTGCCAGAGTAATCTAATCTGACAGTTCAAGCAATTGTATGTTTTACATTAAGTTAGTTCTTTACTGTAACACAGTGAAAAGCCATATAAACCCAAATGCATGACATAAAAATACAGTGGATTCAGAAAGTATTTAGACCCCTATACATTCTGAACACTTTATTGTGTTGAAGGTTTAATTTTGAATGGATAAATTTGCTATTTTTGTCTATCAGTCGGTACTTAATAACCCATAATAACAAAGTGAAAACATGTTTTCAGAAAGGCTTTCAAATATGTTAAAAATCAAAAGCTGAAATTGTCAGACTCTTAATTCAGTAGTAAAAAGCCCCTTTGACCACAATTACAGCTTTGACTCTTCTCGAGTATCTGAGTTTTGCTCACCTGGATTTGGGCAGTTTGAATAAAAAGTGTCTGTAAACTTCCATCTTCTGGTCTCTCCTCAGATGACTTATCCTGAAGCCACTCCTGAAGTCAGGATTGTCTTGATTGTATGCTTTAGGTTATTGTCGTGCTGAAAAATGAACCATTACACCAGTCTGAGGTCATTGCACTCAACTCAGATTTGCTTAAAGGACCTCTCTGTATTTGACTGAAATCATCATTCCCTCAGTTATGACCTGTCTGTGCCACTGAGAAGCAACCTCACAGCATGTTGCCACCACCATGCCTCACCATTGGGATAGTACTAGGCAGATGATGAGCAGTGCCTGGTCTTCACCTGATATAGTTTTCAGAGTCCTGCCCAAATTTTTTATCTCATTTGGGCAGATAATCCTTTTCCATATGCTCTTGTAGTCCAAGTGGGTTGTCAGATGCCTTTTACTACCATCTTGCAACTCTACCATAAATATGTGATTGATGGAGTGTTGCTGAGGTGGACAATCGTCTGATAGGTTTACCATCTCAGCAGAGGATTTCTGAACCTCTGATAGATTGACCACTGTGTTCTTTGTCACCTCCTTTCCCCAAGACCTTCTTGCCTGGTTATTCGTTTTGGCCAGATGTCCAACTCTAGGGAGAGTCTGGGTGATTCCAGAATTTTTTGATTTCATAATATTTCAGGCTACTTTACTCCTGGGAACACTCAAAACCTCTGAAATTGTCTTATACCCTTGCCCTGCTCTATGCCTGTGTGAATTGTGGGATCCTATATACATGGGTGTATGCCTTTCTAAACCGTGTTCAATCAAGTCAGTTTGCCATAGGTTTGTCTCCAGTCAAGTTCCAGACACAGCTCAAAGATATTCAAAGAAAATACGATGTTCCTCTTTGCAACCTCCTCAGCAAAGGGTCTGAATATTTAAACTAACAAGAGATATCAGTTTTTGATTTTTAATGAATTTGTAAGCCTTTGTGAAAACACGTTTTTGATTTGTCATTATTGGTTATTAAGTGTATCTATTTAAAATTAAATCAACAAATAATAAAGTGTGCAGAAGGTGAAGGGGTCTAAATACTTTCTGAATCCACTGTAGGCATAACATTTGGTATTAGAATCTGTGCATCAGTGCTACTGTTTCTGGTTTGGAATCTAATAAGAGTGCATCTTGTTAAACATGTACTAATAAAAATACATTAGCTTCTTAATATTATATTACTGTCATTTAATATTTTCTTTATTCTGTGCTTTAATTTTACATACATTGCAACTTTTGTTTTCTTAATGCCATAGAAATCAAATTTAGCATTCCCTTATTTTCTGTTTTCCCACATTTAACATTTTGTAATAGTGAACAGTGTTTATGGCTGGTTTTTCAGAAGTAACATTACAAATATATTACACTTACATTTTAGTACATAATTTTTTGAATATCAGTAATTTACTTTTATTTTATTACAAAAACAGTGACACAAATATTTTTTATGTGTTTTCATTGTAAACAAAAAACATCATTTTAAAAACTACATTTTTATTTCTCAATTGATCTAGCAATTACCACTTTCACATTAACAATTTGGTTCTTTAAAAAACTAGTAGTGCTATTATTCAGAATTAATACTTGTAATTGCATTATCAAGGGCTGTAATTATCAGTTATGAATTGTGTGGTAATCATGCACCCCTACCCAGAACAAAGGCACTGTATTTTAATTTTGTTTTTGCTGACCTTTTCCCCATTATCTTTTTATTTAGGCCATCCTTTACTGATAATTTCCACCAAGCTTTTATAGAGAGCTGGTAGCTTTGTTTCTTGTTTCACACAATCTCAGGAGTCGCTTATTTTTATCCTCTGTTTGACATTGATTTTGTTTCTGGTTCCAACTGTAGTCTGCTTGTGTTTTGTGTGTAAGGGAAATTATTATCTTTTCTGTTGTTTTTTGGCTGAAGTCTGTGGCTCTTGATCTTATCCAGGCTCTTTGTATTTCTTTTCCTTTCGTGTGAAGAGTGACTGAGCTACTGTTATGTAAGCTTTTTCCATCTCTACAGCATCCCTGTGTTACTGTATTTGGTGGAAATTAATCTGAGCTTTGGCAAGTATTTTACATGTGCTGCTGGTGGTCATAGGAACCTTTGATAAACTCTTAAGATGCACAGTTTCTGACTTCAAGTATTTGCTGTTAAAGGTACAGCAGCATCTGACACTGATTAGTTAATTCAAATTCATGACAGTAGTCCTTTGACACTTCATTCTCTTCCCACCTATAGACTGCTTTATGACAGGGATGGGTATTGATTTTTAATATTACCCTTTGTGAAATGATTAATCCTTAATCATAACAAGTTAGGTAATTGATTACTGAAATATTAACCTCAGTATAAGATAGGAAGTTCAGCTCTGCAGAAAGGCATCTGAAGCTAGCAGCTAGCTACACAGGTGAATGTTCAATGAGGGGGAAAAATTAGTTTTTTTTTGTTTTTTAAAGATAAGCTAATAGAAGGAGACAGACTCACCAAAAGTTTGAAGAACTCCTAAAATCTGCTTGTGCTTATTTCCATGTAGTATACTTTTACTGTGTTCTTATCAGTCTCTTTTAAGGATGTGTTCTGTCCTTTACATTCATACTGACATTTCGCAAAATGGCCTTTCGTACTATCTATTATAGCAGGGTCATTTTTTATGTTTTTCTCCATTTATCACACCTAAATCATTTTATCCATCTGGTTTATAACATGAGCAGTCTGGTCTGTTTCTGCTTGCATTTCCTCACCCCATGAATATACCACAGTGTTCCAGTTCTGCCATTGTAGCTGCCAAGTCCTTTTTTGATTTTCATTACACTCATGTTTCCCTTCTCTCTTTGACATACATTCATAGCTTTCTTTGTAATATTTTACTCTTAATTGCAAGAAGTGTAAGCTGTAGTAAGTTCCACTAACAAATGAAAATTAGCAATATAATAAAAAAGCCAGTGGATGATAGGTTGTATAAAATCTGGTACTTTCCTGTGCTGGACAGCAGTTCAGTGCTGCAGATGAGACCATTTGGTCAAGGAATGACATATGGGACTAAACTAAACCGATTCACTGTTTTTTTTTTTTTATGCAAAAACTAATATTGGCATTGTTTCAGGTATTGTGTTTCAAATCAGCAGCTAACTGAATGTCAGGTTGACTGAAATACCTAAAATGAACATTGCCAGTATTGACAAGGTGCTCTATTATAATGAGAAAAGGAAGATCAGAAATATGAATGCTTAACAGCCCTAGCATAAAACAACAGCAGATCAGGATTCTCGTGTTAAAGTGTGATGTTTAAGGTACCAGGGAATTGTTTACGAATCAGTCAACTACTTCAGTGGTAGATCCAAGAGCAAAGCAACAGGGTAGACAAATCTATCCTAAAATGCAATAAAAAGGAGCATGTTTAAGAACATTTTACTAATAACAATATGCTGGTCTTAGAAGCTATGTGTAAAAACAGATGTATAAAATACCATAATATTGTATATTATGTTTGGGATAATATAATGCTGAAGTTGGTGTGAAGAAAAACAAGCAACTTATTTACATTCAATTGTCAGTTTGTACCTTTGAATAAGATTTTTTTTTTTTATGACGTTTGATGCATTTAACCAGGCAGTTCTTATATAGCTGCATATGTCTGTAAATAATATGTGTGTTTTCATGTAATTTTGATTATGTTTCATAGTATTCGATTGAAAGTAGAATGTGTGACACAGGGTTAAATGACCATGGAGCATATGCTTCACTGTAAGGAGTGAAATCTCATTTAAAAATGTGCTTTAATTAGCTGTAGATTCTCTTTGTAAACTCCTTGCATTTAAGGTCAAGGTTTGTATTCTTCCACCCCAGAAGTCCTGTTGTTAAAGTACACCCTGCATAAAACCATGAGAACCCTCAGATATTTGATGCTGGACTTCTCACAGTTGCAAACTCCCACTCTGCATCTTTCACTTATTAAACTGTGGGGGTGTAATGTAATGTAAATTATTTTGTGAAAAACTGTACCATATATATAATATAAAGTTGAAGAGGCTCTGGTTTTAACTCTTTTTATGTGTCACTTTTCAACCGAAAGTACCAAAGCTAATTTTCATGTGCCAGTATTGAATTTTTTGCTGTCAACTGACGGTAACAGATACTCAGTTTTGCTGTGCACACCTTCTGCTCCCTGTCCCTTTAACGACAGAATGGTTTGGGATTTCAATCACAGTCTCATTTATGGGTGTTGATTTGAGATGCTTGTTTTATCACAAGTTGTTTAAAACAGTGTATCTTTTAGACCTACATTGTATGATGAGAAATTAAAGCTTTCAAAGTAACATTGTACAGTTGGTTTTAAATTGGATCGCAAGGGTCCAATGCAGTTAATTTTGACCTCATTTGGCATTGGCAGAAATGGTGACTGCTGTCTTCCTTTGCTCCCTCCTTTATCTGTGCAGGTCATGCCAAGCGAGTGGCAATGGGCAGAACAAAGAGCAGCCTTAGGCAGTCGATGGGCATGGCTCCAGGCCCAAGTGTCTGACTTGGAATATCGCATTCGCCAGCAAACGGAGCTCTGCAGGCACACCCGCACCAGCAAGGTACAGCACTCTGACTTGCTGCAGGGAGAACACTGCTTTATGGACCACTATTTTAACAGTGTGGCTGTGTTGTGAAGCTGGAGTGGACGATTTGGACTGTGGTTCCTGGCTGAGACAGTGAAGTTAGTGGGAGAGGTGGGATGCGCTTGTGTTGCTGCTGATATGCAGACTCACTTTCCTACCTTGTCTTTGGCCAGGTGCCCGTGGTCCTGGGTGAGGCTCCATCCTCCGATGAACTGTGCCACGCGCCGCCCCATCTTCCCAGTGCCCTTCATCTCATACATGGCCTCAATCACCAGGTAAGCATCAGCTTTGTTGTTTGTACTTGTTCTCTTCTTTTTCTGTTTATTGGGTTGGGATTTCAGTCACACTGGTGTCATGTTACACCCTAACAAAGGATTTCACGATCTGCATAAGTTTCCTTGGATGCAACTCAAGCTCCTTGTTCCAAATAGATTATGTTGTTCTTTTACTTCTCCTTCATGTGTAATGTGTTCTTTATTTTCTCTTTCAGACTTCTCATTCAGTCCATTCACTGGACAGTGTGTTTTCATCCAGCTGCTCAGGGACTACCTTTGCCTCCTCCAGGACTCCTGTACCTCCTTGTCCACCAAATGGAGCCCTGCACAGGTCAGTGTTTGACCTATGTTATACAATTCTATGCTTGGCCCAGGTTAACGTGCCTGCCCAGTGACTGGGTTTTTTATTATAATCAGTCATATGGAACATGTGAATCTATTTAAGTGTGGTAGTCACCTTACGTTACCTTAAATTTAGGCCACATTTGTATTAACATAGCTGAGTAAGATTATTCCGTTCCACTTAGCATTTGCTAGTTTTGTCCATCTCAGCTTTTAGTTGCAAGTGTATATAATACAAAAAACACCAACTGTAATCGCCATGTCTTGTCTGTCTGTCCATCTGTCTGCTCAAATGAAACAACTTGGCTCTCAGTTAATAAATAATGTTTAAATTAATTTTGTCTGGAAAGTTAATTTTTCATTGGAATATCTGATAATGAGTACACTGTACATAATTTAGAAATTTCAAAAGTTACCATTGAAAAGCATTGCCAAATTTTCTAACTGTTCTGTCTGAAGACAAAGAAACATTCTGTGTGACTTCAATTCTGGATTAGTTTACTGTTTCAATTTTACCTTGAGAGCAGTTACTTCAGCTTGTTTATTTTGTAAATTTCTTCTTTTACTCGTTCAAAAGCCGCTCCAGATGGCAAAAGGATCCCCAGTATAAGTTAGTCAAACACCAGTGGCCTCATGTATTATGAACAGGTGCATACACATAAAAACATTGCGTATGCCCATTTCCACGCTTAATTCAAGATGTATCAAATCTAAACCTATGTGGTTTTAGATCTGCATCCATGACATTGACTTTATGAAATATACCGATTTAATTGCATATCGTTTACAAATTTAATTCACTTGATTGTAATCAAACAGTAGCAATATAATAGTGCATGGAATGGCCATACTATTCCAACTACCATGGCTGCTATAGCATTGTTAGAAGATATCAAAAATGCAGGAATTAGAATAGAGTGCATCCCAGTAAGCAAGCATCTGTCCCAAAATAGACAGCACACCGCCAGTAAGCAGATTGTCAGTGAACCTACACCTGGGGTACAGCAGCAAGCCGAGAGTTTTCAGTCAGTGACTCACTGTTGGCTTGCTGGAGGCTGGCCGCTCAATAGTTAGCAGCTCATCAGCAAATTGTAGCTGCTAGAATGCTAGTAATAACCATCCAGCAGTTTAACATCAGTCCTCTCCTGGCTAGCCAATCACTATTAAAGCTGGTAGCCCTGCGCGATGGTCCACTGGTAGCATTTATTAATTGCAAGGTCAACAGACGAAATGTTCATTGGTCATAGCCTGCTTTATTCCCAGATGTACAGTCCTATTTCTAAATTTTATCATATTTTACCTAAGATGAATATGCACTGAAAAATAGTTAAAGGCATAATTGGGTCACAGTTTGGTAAATTTCTTTGAATACAAACAAAACATCCATCCATCCATCCATCCATCCTCTTCCGCTTACCCGAGATCGGGTCGCGGGGGCAGCAGCTTGAGCAGAGATGCCCAGACTTCCCTTTCCCCGGCCACTTCTTCTAGCTCTTCCGTTTAATTGGGTCACAGTTTGGTAGATTTCTTTGAATAGAAACAAAACATCCATCCAGCCGTCCTCTTCCGCTTATCCGAGATCGGGTCGCGGGGGCAGCAGCTTTAGCAGAGGTGCCCAGACTTCCCTTTCCCCGGCCACTTCTTCTAGCTCTTCCGGGAGAATCCCAAGGCGTTCCCAGGCCAGTCGAGAGACATAGTCCCTCCAGCATGTCCTGGGTTTTCCCCGGGGCCTCCTCCCTGTTAGACATGCCTGGAACACCTCACCAGGGAGGCGTCCAGGAGGCATCCTGATCAGATGCCCGAGCCACCTCATCTGACTCCTCTCGATGCGGAGGAGCAGCGGCTCTACTCTGAGCCCCTCCCGGATGACTGAGCTTCTCACCCTATCTTTAAAGGAAAGCCCAGACACCCTACGGAGGAAACTCATTTTAGCCGCTTGTATTCGCGATCTTGTTCTTTCGGTCACTACCCATAGCTCATGACCATAGGTGAGGGTAGGAACGTAGATCGACTGGTAAATTGAGAGCTTTGCCTTGTGGCTCAGCTCCTTTTTCACCACGACAGACTGATGCAGAGCCTGCATCACTGCGGATGCTGCACCGATCCGCCTATCAATCTCACACTCCATTCTTCCCTCACTCGTGAACAAGATCCCGAGATACTTGAATTCCTCCACTTGGGGCAGGATCTCGCTCCCAGCCATGAGAGGGCATTCCACCCTTTTTCGGCTGAGGACCATGGTCTCGGATTTGGAGGTGCTGATTCCCATCCCAGCCGCTTCACACTCGGCTGCGAACCGATCCAGAGAGAGCTGAAGATCATGGCCTGATGAAGCAAACAGGACAACATCATCTGCCAAAAGTGGTGACCCAATCCTGAGTCCACCAAACCGGACCCCCTCAATGCCCTGGCTGCGCCTAGAAATTGTGTCCATAAAAGTTATGAACAGAATCGGTGACAAAAGGCAGCCCTGGCGGTGTTCAACTCTCACTGGAAATGAGTTCGACTTACTGCCGGCAATGCGGACCAAGCTCTGACACCGATCGTACAAGGACCGAACAGCCCTTATCAGGGGGTCAGGTACCCCATACTCTCAGAGTACCCCCCACAGGATTCCCCGAGGGACACAGTCGAACGCCTTTTCCAAGTCCACAAAATACATGTAGACTGGTTGGGCAAACTCTCAAGCACCCTCCAGGACCCTGCTAAGGGTATAGAGCTGTCTTCACCCGAGTGTCCAAGACATGTGGCTGCAGGTCTGACGACATGACCACAAAGTCGATCATCGAACTGAGGCCTAGGGTGTCCTGGTGCCAAGTGTACCTTGAACATGGTGTTCGTTATGGACAATCCGTGACAAGCACAGAAGTCCAATAACAAAACACCGCTCAGGTTCAGATCGGGGGGGCCATTCCTCCCAATCACGCCCTTCCAGGTCTCACTGTCATTGCCCACGTGAGCATTGAAGTCTCCCAGCAGAATGAGGGAGTCTCCAGAAGGTAAGCCCTCTAGCACCCCCTCCAGGGACTCCAAAAAGGGTGGGTACTCCAAACCGCTGTTCGGTGCATACGCACAAACAACAGTTAGGACCCATCCCCCCACCCGAAGGCGGAGGGAGTCTACCCTCACGTCCACTGGGGTAAACGCCAATGAACAGGCTCCAAGTCGGGGGGCAATAAGTATGCCCACACCCGCTCGGCGCCTCTTACTGGGGGCAACTCCAGAGTGGTAGAGAGTCCAGTATTTAGAGATCATACTGATTTCTTGTCTCTTGACGATAACTAGCTTCTAAGTTGATTTAGATTTCCAGTGCTATCGTCTAAAAGCTGTACACTGAACTGGAGTCAGCTTTACAAAGGCATACTTTAAGGAATTGTTCTCTACCTGTTCCTTTGCAAGCTCTGTCCACCCTTGAGTTTTTAGCCTCAGGAGCTTTTCAGCGTGAACTGGCTGACCATTTGGGTGTTTCTTGGTCATCACGAGTGGCTTCTCACCCAGCTTACCAGCCCACTGACTGAGCAACTTTAACATGCTGGTTATGAATGTCTAGGCAATGATTGCAGCAACTCGCTGCTCAAACAGTGAGACCCCCCCCAGAATTCTGCCACCTCCTCCAGTGGTGATGACACTCAGACGTTGGGCTGCGACTCACCTCTTCACATCAAGATTGATATCGGACCACTTCCTTTTTTTATTTTGGACACTTTGCGACTTTCAGAACTTCAATTTTGGATTGCCTCCGCCACACTGTGCCACTCCATCAATTTCCTTTTGTTGCTTATACCACTGCTTAAGCCATTAAATAGTATGTTTTTCACTTCACTGAGCAGGAGCTCTCTGTTCTGCATTCCCTGAAATTCTTCTTTTTTACATGTGCTGTTACCATTTTACACGTGCCATTGTCATTTAACAAAACACTCAATGGAAGGGACTATTTATATTGATTTCATATTCAAATAGGCAAAATTCTGGAAGGAGTCGGGGTGGGCTGTATGTTTGTGCATGTGCATTAAAATTCATGTTGATATGGGATTTATAAAGCAAAAGTGGGTAGAACTTTGCTTGCGCAGTTTTATGCATCTGAATTTTCTTGTGCGTACATGCATTTCTAGTTTTGTCTGTACGCCATTTATTAGTGTGAATTCTATACAAGGTGTTATAAATGAGGCCCCAGGAGGAGGGGTTTGTGTGTGCAAGTTGCAGCTCTGGTATGTCAGCTGAGGTAAGTTAATCGTAAATACTTAGTGTGTTTTTTGTTTTTGTTTTTTTTTTTTCCACTATTTACAAAAATTTAGAAATCTTACAGAAAAATGAATGGGACAAAAATGATGTACACATCCCTCTGTAAGCTTGGACCACTCATATATGCTCCGTATTTGAGTTATACTAAAAACAACCTCATGACTCCATTACCTGTTTATCATAATGATTCATTATTTCTCTGATGCTGTAATTAATTGGTCTAAACCATCCAAGAATTTTATCTTAAAACATCAAAAGAGATTTTAAATGTCCATCAGGTACATCTTTGAAAAGTGTTACGTTTATAAAATTGTTAGTCTGCTAACACATCTAATTGCGTTCTGTTATCACTGTTGCTTCTGGAGAAGACTCATTGTTACAAAAATATCTATTAAGCAAAAACATGATAACTGACTCTTTTAATAATATAACTAAAAATGTTTAAGTACTCCAACTTTTAGGTTGATGAACTAAGTCCCCAAAAGCACCATGCCGTCATTTCCTATCTTGTTTCACTGTTCAGGAGTGCTTGTAGGTGTACTATTTTCTAGCATCCTTTTTTAACCTTTGTGTCTCTCTGCTCACTATATACTGACAAAAATTCACTATTCCTCATCTACAAACTACCATAAACTAGGAGCTGGGTTGACTCCCGCAGACGCATAAACGTAGATTCAGTTTTTGTTAACATGTGACTTTTAAACTTCAGACAATCAGTTCACTTATATGGTTGGCCACTCTCTCAACCATTCTTGTGATTCCTATTTACCTATGGGTGCATCAATTCCCTGGTTAACTGATGGAGATGACTGAAAAAAAGTTCCATAGATAATGTTAACTGATTTCCTAAATTTTTAAAATTTGAGCCATTTCAGATGAAGCACATCATTCAGAATTTGTGACGAAATTATTACTGAACCAGTCTTTTACAAGTCAGCCCAGCATTTTTGCAATTAATTTCAGTACTAAATTAATCTTCTATTGAACTTGTGCATATGAACTGTCTTGCAGGATTTCAAAACATTCGTCTTACCTACTGGTTATTCCTTCATAAGGTGATGGGCTGAAGACCACCATGGACATAATACTGAAAATCCCTTTCAGTCTGCAGTATCCAAATATACAGAATACAAATATGTAAACTACACTGTGTACATCCTGTTAATTTTACGATGCTTTGCTGTGTGTTTTAAAACTCTTTATAATTTGCCTGCTTAGTATTACAAGGTAAATTGCTTGCCTTGTATGTAGAGATGCTACAGTGGAGGTCCAGCCTACTGCCTGTCACAGCTCATTTCTCTAGATGTAGACAGCACTGCAGAGAGAGCCAGTGCTCACCACCTTTAAACATCAAGTCTTTCTACCCTGGAAGCATCCGGTTTTCTTAGTGATTATGATTAGAGTGTTTCAATGATTCTGTTCTGTCTGATTCCTTTTTGTCTCTTTAGCTCCCTTTCGTATTCCCCAGAACAGTGGGATGTTACATCAGATGTTCTCAGGAAGAAGCAGCAGTGGCCGGAAATCCAAGTTGCTAACCCTTCTGCCCTTGACAGCAGCTGTGTGGCAGCTAGAGTTCGACCCCTGTGGCGGCACCAGCGCCGCAAACTGGTTCGTGTTGGAGCAACCCCCCATCTTCGTGCCAAGGTGCAGCACCATTTGCCTTTTCACAAAGAGCATCTAGCAGGCAAACATGAAGCATAGTTCTAATTAAACTTGATCCTTTTAACCTTCAATCTTTTGTTGTATGGGTTCCTCAGATGCCTGTCTCAATACTCTTTTAAACCTGCATTACCATGGCTTCCCAAGTGCAGTGTAAGCCAAAATTTGAGCCCATATAAAGTCCAGGACAGATCACTTCAGTTTGCCAACAGTACAGCGAGTGCTCCATTTCTTTCAGTAGCTCCACTACACCATTTACCTGAAGGCTACAGAAGCAGAAATATCACGTTCACCCTCCCAAACATAAGCCTCATAATTCCAATTTAGTTTAATTATCCCTAGTTAATCATAGAGAACCCTGTGCATACAACATTTCCCAGAGCAGCATAATGCCAAATTTCTCTTTTTATTTTTCGCATCACACCTCATATTTACCAATAAATGTAGTTTTAGGACTATACATTAAAGTTTTCTTCAGTATAGTAGTTTAAACATTCTGGTGCAGATTTTTTCCTCTGAAACCTTTTATATTTTCTTTATAGTCAGTGTCACTGCAGTGCAACTGTGAACCACCCTCAGTGTGTATTGGTTGGGGTGAGCGTAGCCTCTCCTCACAAACCTCCGACCAGAAGTCTCGGAGCATTAAAGAGCGAGCAGCTTCCCTTGATCCTTCCTTCCACCCTGTGCTATCATTTTTCAATGGTGAGTACATCTGAATGGTTCGTATTGTTCCTTGAGTGTAAACATATAGTCCCTAGTGTACAAGACTATATAGCATATGTGCAATTTATATATGTGCATAAAGTATGCACAGCCAAAATTCTACTTTGGGTGTGATTGGGGAAGGGTACTATTTTTTTTTTTTTTACAGTAACTAATCTATAAAGTGAGTTGGACAAACACATGTAGAGGGATAACCTGATGCAGAACAAGGTTGGTGACTAGTGACTACCACACACCCTCTTGTAAACAGGCTTTCCCAGCAAGCAAGCACATGTAGCTTGGCTACATTTGTGTATACTACCTTTGTTTGGCTGATTAGGCTTCCTGTGATATTCAGTTTTTGGGTTTGAAATGTCGGAAGTATAATTTTATTATGGTTAAATCAGGGTCATTGGATGCCTTTGATTCTGAAGCGATTCAGGGACACATAGGAGTTGGGGGCTAGGAGATGAGAGCCAGCCTAATAAGGCTCATACAGTAGTATGACTTTACAGATTTGTGGCTAACTTGTAGTTAGTGGTCCCAGGTTTGTGACTTCCAAAGTCCAGTGCTTCACTACATCACCACATAGTGAATTCCTGGACTATACAGATTAAATAAACTTAAATCAACTTAAGAATAGTAAAGTTGTTTTCATTAACAATTTATCCATCTATCCTATTAACCTGCTCCAGAAAAGTCACTTAGGTCATACAGTGTTTTAGTGGTGTCAAACAATCACGTTTGTGCTTGACAGTGCAGCGCAATAGCTACTAATCCATATTTCATTTTAAACCTGTTTATCAGCGCCAGTGAGAAAATTAAACAGATGTGCAAATGGGAATTGATTTTCTACTTTCCCACTAGGTTATATGCAAGGCTGGTGTTATACTGACCGCATACATATTGTTGTCTTTGTGGCATCAATATTTAATTGCCTCCGAACACACGACAGGTCAGGTGAAAAAACATCTTCTCACTTAGTTCTGCTTTTCACAGATTGCCCTCTGCACCTGCTCTTGGAAGGCCGTACACAAGAAACCAGTCATACTGCAAAATCTCTCCTTGGGGAACAGAGTGCACGGCTTCACCGACATAAGGAAGAGGGACAATGGCATCAAAAACATGGGGGTGTCCGCCTCTCTCAGCTCAAAAAGAAAGTCTCCGAATCCAGTCGGTCCAGCTGCCATAGAACCACCCCCTCCATCCCTTCATCTGCCAGTGAGTTTAACTAGAATTGAGACTTATGACTAAGACATTGTACCTTTTATCTTTTGTATGTGCTATGTGGTTACACATTGAATTATTGGTCCAGTGTATTGGAAAACTGTTCTGGGTCTCTTCAATATTGGTTTGCTATTTAATTAATTAGGTTTAAATGCCCCCTCATGTTAAGGTTTTTCTATGATTTGGACCTTCCATCAATTAAGCAATATCTGGACAAATCTGTGTAACAGTTATCTTGGAACACTTGTACCACTGCAGCGCAATGCCATGTTGTTGATAAAGGCCATATTATTCATCTTCATGAAACATTTTGCTCAGTATAACCCATCACAGCACAGTTTGTCTGTATGGATGCTAGAAATTTTGCAGTATCTGTATAGATTAAGAAACCCTACAGGAATAAGACCTTGGTAGTACTGTCACAGTTTTTATGCCAACACCTTTCTAAGTAAAGATCTCTAGATTGTTTTGCAACAAGAAGGGGCTTTTTTCATAGTGTTCAGTATGGTGTTTGCCATTGACTTCTCACTATAATGGGTTGCATCTGGGCTACTGGTGGGCTTAAGTAGCCTGAACAATTATGGATTGATGTTGGTCTGAACTGATATGTGCTTCTCCCATGATGATGATGGTCATATGGACATCTGGGACACCTGCCATTCAATCCATAAATACAGGGGACAGCATGGTTCCTTGATCAGGTGTTGGTGACAGCGTAGATTGTCACCACAGAAGAACCAGAAAAGACAGCTGAGAATTGCATAGATTAGTACAGCATTGCAGAACCCATAAGAGAATTAATAATTCAATGCCCATATAGACTAATAAAAATACAACTAAAATGTAGCCATGAAAAGCCATTTATTAGCTTTGTGAATTTCCAGATATAAGAAGACGTAATGTTCCCTACCCATCTCTTTTATGTAAATTAAGGCATTTTGAGTTTTTCATTTGTTTACAAGTGAAACAACTGAATGTTGTAAATGTTGCATTGCAACGATCTGTATTTATTTCCTACACTTTAATATTCATTTAGCAGGCACCCTTATACAAAGCAGCTTGTAAAATCTTTAAAGTGAGTTTTATCAGGAAACTTCAAATTAATAGACAATATAAGATAATATTTTATTGTAATGCACAAAAAGCGTAAACTATAGTTAGTTCCTTTGGTGGATGTGAAATAGTAGTCTTAAAAAAATAAAGTTCAGCCAATGGATGGTACCAAGTGTGTGGGGGATCCAACTTGACAATTTGCAGCATGGGACACAAGTTCAGTGCTGTGGGCTGGATCATTTGGTGAAAGAGTAGCATATAGAACTGTAGGGCTTTGGTGTGAAATGTCAGAGGAAGTGTAAAGCAGGAGAAGGGCACCATCTTTGTAAGCTGATAATCATTTTGTCAACAAAAATTGGCATCAGTCAAACAATTTCAGAAACACTATTTGACACTGTCACTCGTAGCATATTTCATTATATGATGAAATGACTTGAAGATTAGACTTTTAGGACTCATCGGTTCTATGTGTTATATAGTGGTTGCTACCTCTATAAAAGGTCATTTTTGTGCCCGCAGTGCTTTCCAATCCAAAAGAATATTGGGAGTTTAAGGAATGTATCCATCAGTGTAGATAGCAGAAGTTGTCCTGGTCTTTAGAACTTGCCAGAGAGCCTATTGATAAACTGAGACAGGTTTGCATTTCACTTTGTGTGGATGGCATATATGGATGCTAGTAAAAAGTTGCGATTACAAAAAAATATCTGAATTAGGCAGCTTTCTGATCTGCTACGTCAGCTTTCTCTTGTACTCTCTTTGACTGTCTTTTTTTTTGTTTGTTTCCAGAGCTGCCTCACAATAAGAACAACACTGAACATCCTCTCCGGCATCGCTTGGACAGCTGGCAGCCCACTTTAGACTTCCAGACCAACCTCACCATGGAGAGGACCGTTACTCCTGTTCGGAAGATACATTCCACCCCTCTCCCTTCCAGTAAGTGTCATTGAGTTTTGTTTTGTTTTTTTGAGGCTGGAGATCATTCTATCTTACTTTAGGCAGCTGGTTTAGCATTCAAAGGAGTTCTTATGTACTGGAAGTTATATATAGCCTGCATGACTGGTGCAGAACCCATTAGAGTTTTAGGAAGGAGTAGAAGATGTTGGTTGTGACAAAAAGTTTACACACAGAAGTTTGCAGGTGTTCTTATAGTACACAATACAAATCTATATTAACAAATGTTTTATTTTTAGCTTTTTTTCTCCATGCAACCATCCATTCATACATTTTCTAATCCCATCAGTGTGTATTGTAGCATTAGGCTCAGAATGCAGACAAATACTAAGAGTTACTTGAGGAAACCCTACTCAGGAGTGAATATGACCTCAGATTGGGGTAATTGTTTATCTTTCAGCATGAGAACGATCCAAAGTATATAGTCAGGACAACGCAGGAGTAACTGGCTCTGGGACAAGACTCTGACTGGCCCAGCCAAAGCCTAACGTTAAACCCCATAGAACATCTATGGAGAGAACTGAAGATGGCAGCTTAAAGATGCTTTCTACCTATTCTAATAGAGCTTGAAAGGAAATGCCAGAAAGAATCAAACTGCCCAAATCTGTGTGTGCAAACTTGTAGAGCAGGAGTTCTTAAATTTTTAATCTGATGATCCAAGCATGAAAATCTCTACCAATCTGGGACCCCAAAAGAGGAGTGTTATAATGACATTGGGGTCATGAATAGACATAGCATTGGCCAGACATTAAAAAAATAAAAAAGTAATTTATTTTCTTTCCTTTCAAGTATATTTCATGTATGAATATTACTGAAATAGAAAAGTGGAAGCAAACATATTCTCAATAAAACAATAATTATCACAGAAAACAGGGAAAAGATTTCTGAGGTATATCACTGCCAGTCTCCATGCTTACTTTATACTTTAGTAAAACTGAGGGAAATACTGTACATTATTGCGGTGTGGTGTGAGGATAGGCTGATTTTTGAAAGGGATGTATGAATAATCACTTAACTTAGTTACTTGATTCATGGCACTAAATATGAAATAAAGTAGTCCAAAAACATTTAACCTATCCAGTTTATTTACCTTGTTTTAATTAATATATGTATAATATTTTTCAAATTAACTTCAACAACAACAACAAAAATTATTTATATAGCACATTTTCATACAAATAATGCAGCTCAAAGTGCTTTACATGATGAAGAAAGAGAGAAAAAAATACAAAATAAATAAAAATTAGAATAAGGGAACACTAATTAACATAGAAAAAAGTAAGGTCTGATGGCCAGGGAGGACAGAGAAAAAAAAAAAAAAAACTCCAGACGGCTGGTGAAGAAAATAAAATCTGCAGGAGTTCCAGGTCACGAGACTGCCCAGCTCCCTCTAGGCATTCTACCTAACATAAATTACCTCAATCAGTCCTCATGGTATTCAGGGTTCTCATGGAAGAACTTGATGATGACGGTCATGTGGACTTCTGGCCTTTATTCCATCAATGTAGGGACATCACAGTGCTTTCATCGGGTGGTGGTGGCGCAGGTTGCCACCCCAGAAAACCGGAAAAAGAACAGAAGAGAAAGTAGGGGTTAGTACGGATTTTGGAGCCACCATGAATAATCATGATAATTAATTGAATATACAGAGCATCAGGATCAGGAAGCTAGCAGTGTTTTAAACTGCTCCACTGTATTAGCCTGGTGAATTCCTATTGGCAAGCTATTCCAGATTTTAGATGCATAACAGCAGAAGGCCGCCTCACCACTTCTTTTAAGTTTAGCTCTTGGAATTCTAAGCCGACACTCATTTGAAGATCTAAGGCAGGGGTGCCCAATGCATCGATCGCGATAGATAGATAGATAGATAGATAGATAGATAGATAGATAGATAGATAGATAGATAGATAGATAGATAGATAGATAGATAGATAGATAGATAGATAGATAGATAGATACATACATACATACATACATACATACATACATACATACATACATACATACATACATACATACATACATACATAAATAATCAATCCCAAGGGGAAATTCACATAATCCAGCTGCAGCATACTTATAAAAACAATATTAAATTAAAGATTGATAAAAATGCAGATAAAAAAGACAATAACTTTGTATAATACTGTATTAATGTTTACCCTCCCCCCCGGGTGGAATTGAAGAGTCGCATAGTGTGGGGGAGGAACGATCTCCTCAGTCTGTCAGTGGAGCAGGACATTGACAGCAGTCTGTTGCTGAAGCTGCTCCTCTGTCTGGAGATGATACTGTTTAGTGGATGTGGTGGATTCTCCATGATTGACAGGGGCCTGCTCAGCATCCGTTGCTCTGCCACAGATGTCAAACTGTCCAGCTCCATGCCTACAATAGAGCCTGCCTTTCTCACCAGTTTGTCCAGGCGTGAGGCATCCTTAGAAGGGGTTAGAAGTAAAAATAGAGAGTCAAGAGAGGTGAATTAACTTAGCGATGATTTTGGAGAGGACCCGGGCTCCAAATCTATTTGGATGCAGACCATCCTGCTTGAAGAAACGTGGCCTCTCCCAGAAGAGGTTCCAGTTGTCTGCGAACCCAACATTTTGACTCTCGCAGAGGCCTTTCAGCCAGATGTTTAACACCAGCAGATGAATGTAATACTTGTTTGATCTTCTAACGAGAGGTAAGGGACCCGAGATGAAAATTCTTGCAGCCGTCGTCCTCTCCTTCGTGGCTTTAATTAGTGCTGCTAAGTCCACCTTGAGAATCTCCTAATGTCGGTGTCTCACGTTGTTAACCCCAGCGTGTATCACAGTGGATCCCACTGCCCTGTTCTTGTGCCTCTCGAAGACTCTCGGCACACGTCTCATAACATCCTGGACACGAGCACCGGGAAAACAAGAGACAAAAGATTTCTGATTAGGGCATGCGATGTTTAGGTTTCTTACGATTGAATCACCAATCACAAATACATCACCCAGGGTTGAAGACAAACTGGGGGTGCGGAGAGGGTCGAATCGGTTCTGGGTGGAGATGCTTGACTGTGCCAATGGAGGTGTTCTAGCCTTAAATCCCCGCCTGCATAGCTGAAACAGGCCAGATTCTTCATCGTTGGCGTCGTCACTCCGATGACGAGGCACGGGGTTGAAGCTCACTTGGCCTTGAAAGTGAGCGGCACAGTGTGGAGTCGATGTTACCGAACCGCGATTTGCTCTGACAATTTCTGATGTCGGGGAGGATTTTTCCAGCAGATCCCTCAGGTGCCTCCACCTGGACAGGAGTTTCTGTATCTGGATGTCGAGAGCCTGGAGTTCTTCGATGACGCGTTTCATCTCCTCGTTGGTCATTGTTTGCTTCCGCTTCTGCTTCTGCTTCATGCCCTTGCTCTCTCTCTTCTCCTCTCACACTCATTCACTCTTCCCACTCACATTCACCCGTACAATTCATTTTTCTAAATGAGTTTGTAAATAGTTTTAACATTTCACTTTTCACTTAATTCAATAAACTAGGGAAAAAAAGGAACTTAATTATTTCTCAAACAAGTATGCACTATTTGCATTTTATATGGACAGGATAAATCTTGATGACTTATTTGGTAAACTATGAAGTTTGAAATGTTTAATGCTACTGACTGACATTGTGCTGAATGTCTACAGCTGGTCTCAACCTTTGGATGTTTTCTGGTGTTCTTATAGTTCGCAATGGTCCAACAAACATGTCTGTCACACTACTAGTAAACTGAAGTTTATTGAACCACTTTAAACCAGTGTTATGAGAAGGAATTCTTTTTCACCATGGCATGTTAAACTTAATGCATAATTTTTGTAACTCTGCTACAGATTTAGATTTAATGTATGCTGTAATGGTGAACATATAATGAAGTATTCACCAGTTGTTCCTGGCCACTGAAGCTGCTTTTAACATATATACCCCAACTGTATTCAATCACTCTTCATAACACTTCAGAAATTTCATTTTGACATTTCAAACTAGTATCGTGGTCTCATCACCTCACAAGCTTGTCTGTTTAATTCCCTCCCCTCTCCTTTTTATAATGTCTTTGTCTTTGTTTGTCAGTCATCTCAATTTCATTGTTTCACTGGTTGTGAGAGGGCAAGTGATGTTGTGGGGAATATTTTTTTCATCCCATAGAAACTAGAAAAGCTCCCTGTGGTGCATAAATGCCGTTGTTTTGCATGCTACTGCAATAAATAGTATGTGTGCTTGGATGAACTTGGCTAAGTTTACTACACAATCATGTGGCAACCCCTCACAAACATGTCTATAACCCATAGTTTAAGAAATGTTGTAGATACCCAAGAATACTCAAAGCTGTAATTGCTGTCAAAGTGACTTCTATAAATTACCCAATTAAGAATATGAATACTTGTAATGAATCAGGAATTTCAGTGTTTGTTTTTTAATAAATTTGCAAATCTTTCTGAAAACCTGTTTTCATTTTGTTATTATGGATAACGGAGTGTATATTGATGGGCAAAAATGACAGGGAAATGAAAGGGACTGAATGCCTTCTGAATCCATTTTATATCCAAGTCAAACATTTAACTTGTAAGTGTAATATGTTACTGAAATGGAAATAATGGAGCAGACAGTATAAATTTAGTATCTTTACTTTTGATATATTTGGTTCATGAAATGTGTAGTCATTAAAGCTTGCTAAAGCCATTACATGCAAAACTATTGTTTTTTTCTTCCTGAAATTCACATTTGAATATAAAGGCTCTACATTGTGTCCATCAGAGGTCTATTTTACAATATCAGCTTTACATCAAAAATTCAGTTAAGTCTGCATAGGCTAACATCCATATTCAAAACATTTTATTAAAAATTAGATTGCTTCTTGGCTTATGTTCTGACTAGTTATGTCCCAAGCATGGAGTAGAACTGTTTGAGTCGATAACAATAGCATCCCTGAAACAGTCTTCCTTATTGCAAAAGGAACAAAGTACGAAAAAGCTTATATGCAGAATGATTCAACTTTAAATTCTACCAAAAATCATAATAGAATTCCATCTCTCATAAAAAACTTACCCTTTTATCTTTCAATACAAACCTCAGCCACAGAAGGAAAAAACAACACATACAAAGTTTAACATTACTATATTGCTGTATTATATTCTTAGCCTGTATTTAGAAATTGCCTTTGTCATCATGCCAAGCAGGGCCTGAAAAGGATATGTTTCCATTTATTATGGAATAACTATAAGAATATCTTGCTTACCTCACAGAGGTTAATAATGTATGTCGTCGTTTCCGTGCTAATATTAAGCCTGAGGCTGTCTTTTTCTCTCGTGACAAAGCCTCAAAAAAAAAATCTGTGAAATATTTATCAGTTTCTAAAACAGAACCATAGGGATACCCTCTCAATTCGAGAGTAGCTATGCAAGAGAGCTGCTTGCTGAAGAGTGGGCTGTGTGTACTGACACTATAGTTCAGTACTGGACTTGAGTTTCCTACATTGCCAAATGGCAAATTATATATTCCCTGTAAATTAACTGATCATGAATATAAAGCAGGTCACAATGTAATAGAATTCTTCTTGGATGAGAAAGTCTGTCTGAATTACTCTCCTTTAACTGTTATTTTCAATACATTAAATTGTCTGGTTATATGGAGTGAAATGTCACCTTGGATGTAGGTGTTTGAGCCATAACACAAGCCCATTAAAATTCCAGAGTGATGGATGAAGGTGATCTTGGTGTCACTTTTGTAACAGAAAGGTTATTTGATGGTTTCAAGCATGCACAACGATACCAATTTCTTAATGAGTGTAGACTACTCTTAAAAAATATTCATGAAACACAATATATGGTATATAGCATGTTGACATTGGTTTGTTTTTTGATCAAATTTTAGAATGGGCTTAATGAAATAATCTTTACATCTTTGACTATTGTATGATTGTTAATAATAAAGTTGATACTTTTCATGAACCACCTCCTCTTGGGGTTTTCATACAGTACAATCTTTAGAGCTTACAGAAAGTGGAATGATAAACAAAAAAAACATCCAGTATGCAGTAGTTCTGTGGGTGAAAACGTTTTGTGTTTGAAACAGGTCTGAGGAGATTCATTCAAGCAAATAAAAATACCATGGATACTCAAATTACGACTCTTTACAATTTTGGTTTGCGGAAGAGAGTTTCTGTCTTTTGCATGTTATCAACTAAGCTGAGCAGTTGAAAATAAGAAAAATGTCATCTTTTGTGATGAATCTCTACTTCTACTCAACATACAGGGGCAGAATTTGGTGTACTAGATAGGTGTACCTTGTAAAATGGCCACTAAGTGTATGGTTAAGGCAGGTTTAGTTGAGTGCAACAGAAGAATTAATATAAATTAAAATTAATTTAATTTGTACAATATAGAGCTCTTCTAATCTACTCAAACTTTATTGCATATTTAGCTATTAACTGTGCTGTCATTGGCAGGTTGTGTGAGTCGCACAGACAAGCTGCAGAGGGGCACAGGAAGCCTCAGTCCTTACATTCCCAAATCCTCTCCTGAAGTGCCACAGCCTGCAGCAGTTGCCTTTGGGGATCCAGTGATGAGTTCTCTGTCTGCTGCGTCTTCTCAGGTGAGTGTAGAATCTGGGCTTTGTTCAAAGTATCAAAATTGCATATGTTGTCTCATCGTGTTTTCTTTCATTATTTAGCCAAGCCGGAGGAGGAGAGTGGAGAATTCATTTGATATTAATAACATCGTTATACCAATGTCAATGGCAGGCGGAGCTAGATTTGAGAAGTTGCAGTACAAGGAGATCCTAACACCCAGGTGAGCCCCTTAACAGAGTAAACAATATCTGTGCAGGCTCATTCTCTTTGTTTTCCATTATTCTCTTTTTCTGTTTGTTGCAGTTGGAGACACTTGAATTGTGATAGTGTACTGCCACCACGCACTTATGTGGAAAAAGAGGATGAATACCCAGAGACGGATGAGGTGAGTGACCAAGTCATTTTGCAGCAGAGGTAACACATGCAGAACAAGTGAGCATTGTGTTGTCTGCTTATCCAGTGATTTCATCAGCATCTCTATAATGAAAGCAAGCTTTTAAAATAGGAGTTGGAATTGATTTCCTACAATAAATGTTTTTTTATTTGCAGTATAATGTCTAGAACTCTCCTCCACATACTGTACATGAAACATATGAACAGAACTGAAAATTTGTTTGTGTGGAAGTCGTTAGCTGATACCTTTTTAACTTGTAGGTGGAAGATACTTCAGATGAGGCCTACCTGAGCCGGCACCAACCATGTGAAGAACGGGAGAAAAGCCGGTGGAGCAGTTGGGCCCTGAGTTCCTCACAACGCAGAGGTGGCAGGTGAGTTGAGCTTTCTTATTGCTCTCATTGTTGTCCAGTGTTTCCCTAGCAAACAGCACCTTATCCAGTGTGAAAAAAGACAAACAGAACAAACATAAATAGTTGGGTAGTCCACCCAGTATAATGTAGTAGCAATTTATAATAGCCAAGAGTAATCATATAAGACTGAGTCAGTAATGACTGACTGACAAGTGGCGGGTTTGTTCTTTTATATGTTCTTGGGAGGAAGAGGCGGGACAGGGAGGGGGAAGTAAGGTCGGAAGAAGGGGCGTGGTATGATCTCAGAAGTAGGTGGAGTTTTAGCCTTTCTTTTTTTTCTGAAGGCCTGCAAAAAAGGGAGAGAAGGTATTAGTACAACTCATCAACCCCTGTCTCTGTTGCTTACCTTCCGCTAAGCCTTTAGACTATGTGCATGTGTGTTACACCACCCTTTACACTCCTAAAAGTCTCTAGATTTCACTTGAGTGTACAGCTATCCACCTGTCATTGTAATACACAAGGCAGGAACTGAGGTCATTAGGTGTCTTCTCTAGGGTTTCTTCCCAGCTGCCCTGATATACATGGGTGACATTTCTGTAGGACTTTGTGTGTGCAAATAACCTTAAATGAAAGTCTTCAATGTGTAATTTAATCACGTCTGAATTGTTTGATTTGGAATTTTAAAGTGTATAGCAGAGGTAAATCAAGGGAAAATGTGTCTTTGTCCTAAATGTTATGGAGGGCACTGACATGCTGCAGAAAATGACTATTGGACTGGTGCACAACACAGGAGCCCTCAAACTGTATCTGTTACCTCAAGACATGCATTGCAGAAGCTGATATCTACTTCAGTGCACAATGCTTGAACGGGATGTTAACCCAATCTTTGTTTTGTGTTAATATTGTGCTAGAGTGGTGCTTATCAAACCTTTTTCATTGTGATCCACAGGTCTTACAAATTCTGCTCAACACCACTGGCTATTAGGCCTCTGTATTTACAGCATATGTAGCTATATTTTAGAAGTAGAGTGGTGGGGGGAGAGAAAGAGAGCAAGCTATATCTAATCTATCCTTTTAATCCTTATGATAAGTGCCAACATAACAATAGGCTTCATGGCAATAACTCTTGGGAAAAAATTGAAATTAAGGTCAAAGCTGTCTTACTTTCAGTTAAGACTACAAAATGACATACAAAATTCAGAATCAATGTTTCCATGACGGGACAGTTAACTTTGTGAGCTGGAATGTTAAAGGCCTGAATCATGAATTATAGAGAAAGTATTCTCTCACCTAACAGGTCTAAACGCTAAAATAGTATTTTTACAGGAGACCCACTTATTAAGTAAAGACAGGACAGATTATCTCATATCTTTCCCACAGAAATAAATTGGAAACCAAGAAGGTATCAGAGCTAATCAACGAAATTACTAGAATAGACCAAAAACATGCCAGGTGTCCAAATGAGGCTCTTCATAGGAAAAGGCAGGCTGTGCATTCAGAAGTCAGGCTCTTGACAACTAAAGAAACAGAACAACTCATTTTTAAATTGACATCATTACTATGAACATGGAGAGAAGCTAATAAGATCTTAGCTCAACAAATCCACAAGCAAGAAGTTTGCATAGCAATCCCAGCAATCACCAACACAAATGGTGATAAAATCATTGATCATAAAAATATAATGCACACATTTAAAGACTAAACTCAGTAGAATATAAGGATTTATAGTAAAGAAGACTGTCTGGAAAACATTTGGGATTAAATCACTTAGAGATCTGTACATAGACAACGTCTTTGCATCCTACGAAGAATTACATTCCAAATTTAACTTTCCAGCAACACATTGCTTTCACTACCTTCAAATCAGAAACTTTGTTAAACAGAACCTGCCCAATTTTCCTCACCTACCTTTGTGCCGGAAAAAATATTGATCAGTCTTGAGGACTCAGACAGCATTTCTGCAATATATAAAACCATTCTAGGGTCCCTCCCTTTCAAAGATCCAAGAGGACATTGGGAAAAGGATCTCTCACTCAACATCTCAGAAAAGGAGTGGAAGGTAGCAATGCGGGGAATTCACTCGAGCTCCATATGAGCAAAGCATACAATTATTCAACTGAAAATTACAATATTGAGTACATTTGTCTCACTTAAAATTGTCCAAAATGTTTTCCAGGGCAAGATCCAACCTGCGAACATTGCAATCAAGTTCCAGCCTCACTAGACCATATTTTCTGGATCATTCTAGACCAAAATCTTTAAATGCCTATCAGACAGCCTTGGTGTCACAATCCCTCCTAATCCATTAATAGCTGAGCATGGTGTACTCCCAGATGGGCTTAAAGTGGTGAAGGACAAACAAACTGTGATTGCCTTCACTACACTATTGGCACATATACTTATCTTGCACAACTGGAAGAATCTTAACTCTCCTATTCTAAGTCAGTGGGTAACTGATGTTATATACTGTTTGAAACTGGAAAAAAATCTAATTCATACTTTGAGGATCTGTGCAGAACCTTTTCAAAACCTGGCAGGATCTAATCAATAACATTTTAGAAATAAATTTTAAAGCACTGAGGAAGCAGGTTCTCGCCACTTTTTTTTTTTTTTTTCTTCTCCATTTATTTTTATTAATCCATCTATTTACTTATTTTTACTAGCTTTAAGTTTTACTCTGCTGGCTTAGCTCTCTTTCTCAGGGGTGGGGGTTGATTTGTTTTCGATCTTATTTTTGTAAAAATTGATTTATTTGTATGGAATGTTGTGTGATTTCATGTTTAAAACTTCCATGTTTTATTGTTTTTATGTGATAATTCTGATTTTTCTTTTGTTACTAAAACGGCTTTAAAGTCAGCTTTTTCATTGTCAAGTAATGCTTTTTCTAGTTACCGTAACCAACAGGCACTTTTATGCACTCTATGTCAAGGATTTCTGGTGCCTTGACATACTTTGCCTAAATCAAAGGCATAGTAAAAATTAAGTGTCAAGGTCACCTGTGTTACTTTTTTGCTGTAACTGTAAAGGCAGAAAAAATAGAAACTGAGTTAATTCAGTCCTGTAGATTAACCATTCCCCATGTACTTCAGCCCTTACCTGGCATTCCTGTGAAATATGAAGTCACTTATCAACATTGGTTCCATGCATCTGTTGTGTCATCCACAAGCTCTTTTCTAAAGACTGATAAAAAAAGAAAAAAAATGATTAATTACAGTGTTTAACATGGTTGGCCAATCCCAAAAAATATTTTCTGGGTTTTTGATGTGTGTCACAGGTACAAAGATGCTGTTGGAACTATGCTCCATTCTGCTTTCTCTTTGATCACATCACATTGTACTTGCACAGAATGACATTTTTGTGAAGGGCTTTGTTTTTAAGTGTCACGTTTGCTTGAAGGCTGTTGTTTTCACCTGTGCACTAGTCATGAGAATTTCATGCTTTGCAAAAAAGTAAAAATATTAATACTAAGAAATGTAAAATGCACATGTGATACAAATATGTGTGTAGCACCCAGAATATTTAAGCTGTGTTCTTGTTTATTCTCATATGTACTTACTTTTTATATGAATACAGTAATCCCTCGCTTTATCGCACTTCGACTTTCGCAGCTTCACTCTATCGCGGATTTTATATGTAAGCATATTTACAATACAATACAATACAATAAAGTTTATTTTTGTATAGCCCAAAATCACACAGGAAGTGCCACAATGGGCTTTTTTTAACAGGCCCTGCCTTTTGACAGACCCCCAGCCTTGACTGTCTAAGAAGACAAGGAAAAACTCCCAAAAAAACCTAGTAGGGAAAAATGGAAGAAACCTTGGGAAAGGCAGTTCAAAGAGAGACCCCTTTCCAGGTAGGGTTGGGCGTGCAGTGGGGTGTCAAAAGAAGGGGGTCAAACTTTTTATATGAATACAGTAATCCCTCGCTATATCGCACTTCGACTTTCGCGGCTTCACTCTATCGCGGATTTTATATGTAAGCATATTTACAATACAATACAATACAATAAAGTTTATTTTTGTATAGCCCAAAAATCACACAGGAAGTGCCACAATGGGCTTTATTTAACAGGCCCTGCCTCTTGACAGCACCCCAGCCTTGACTGTCTAAGAAGACAAGGAAAAACTCCCAAAAAAACCTAGTAGGGAAAAATGGAAGAAACCTTGGGAAAGGCAGTTCAAAGAGAGACCCCTTTCCAGGTAGGTGGGGCGTGCAGTGGGTGTCAAAAGAAGGGGGTCAATACAGTACACTACACAGAACAGAACAAATCCTCAATAAAAAATAAAAAATAATTTTTTTTTTTTAGAAGTACGGAGCAGAATTTAACAGTAGATGATATCACATAATAAGATTTGGATAATTCTAAACTCCTGGAGACCTCATCCATCAAGCTGCCTCCCCCATTTGTGAGCAGGGGGTCTGTTCGCACCCCTAGAGGATACGGACGTTCATCTAAAAAATGCTGAAAGACTACCTTCACATTGCTCCCTTCCTTGCAGCTGCTTTGTCAAGCGACATGCTTCACGCACGGTGCTTCGCATACTTAAAAGCCCAAAAAGTACCTGTTGATTTCTGATTGTTTGCCTCTCTCTCTCTCTCTCTCTCTCTGACAATCTCTGCTCCTGACGCGCAGTCCTTTGAAGAGGAAGATATGTTTGCATTCTTTTAATTGTGAGACGGAACTGTCATCTGTCTTGTCATGGAGCACTTTTAATCTTTTGAAAAAGAAACATGTTTGTTTGCAGTGTTTGAATAAAGTTCCTGTCTCTCTACAACCTCCTGTGTTTCTGTGCAAAAATCTGTGACCCAAGCATGACAATATAAAAATAACCATATAAACATATGGTTTCTACTTCACGGATTTTCACCTTTCGCAGGGGGTTCTGGAACGCAACCCCCGCGATCAAAGAGGGATAACTGTATTCAATTCTAAATTTTTGGCTAATAAGACAACCCTGCTTAAGATTTGTTTGTTGTATATTGAAAGTTACAAAAAAAATTAGGGCATTAAGTTTGTGACACTGCTGTGGGTTGGCGCCCTGCCCGGGATTAGCTCCAGCAGACACCCGTGACCCTTTGTCCTGATTCAGCTTGTTGAAAAATGGATGGATGGAAGTTTGTGACACCCCTCAAGTTTGCATTGTGATAACCAGTTTGGAAAACTCTGTATCAGAGGCTCTGGTTTGTTATGCCAACTAGAAATGTCTGTCCTAGATGTGATGGCCTATGAGATGCATCCTGATGTCTTGAGTGAGTCGATCAAACCTCAGCCGTCATAAATGATATTCCATTCTTGCTTGTTATTTTTCAGGTCCTCTAACAAGGGTGAAGGTCGACTCACACCACAGCCGCAACTGCTAAATGCAGGCCCAACACACCCTGTTTCTCCACCTGAGATGACTTCTGTTCTTCTTATTGATTCACCCTACTTGTGTTCTCAGAGCCCTCCTGATACCAGGGATCAGCGGAGCAGAGGACTTTCATTTAGTGAGGACACAATGTCATCCATACCAGATGAGGAGGTTCTAGTAAGTAAATAAAGTGAAACTGGAGCACTGTTGTGGCTTCATGTTGTGATACTTTATTTTGAAGCTCTTTTGAATTGTGAGCCTTCCCTTAATTATGATTTTTATTATCATTTTGGATGTTATAACATTCTTTTTGTCCTTCAGACATCACTTGCTAAGAGAATGGTTTTTCTAATAGACAGTTGAAATATTACAGAATGAAATACCCCAGCAGCTGAAAAACTGAACATGGCCTTGGTCTGTGTGAGCAGTCTTGAGAGCAGAACATGCTCAACAATTAAATTTAATAGAGGTGACAATCTGAACATGTTTAAATCCATTGGTGTTCAGATATTGAAAACGTGATATGGTAAAGACATTAGCAGAGCTCCTCAAAATGCAATATGGACATTGAGACATCATAGGATTTGGAGAAGCATATACAAATTCTTTAAAAATGAAGAAAAATAAAGATTAAAGTGGTTTGCAGTGTGAAAGTGTCAACAAAAGGCACTTTAATCTGTAAGGTTCCTTTTATATTGGTGGACAAGTTACTACGGGAAATGCCTAAATTAGCCGTGATTTACATGTACACCCTTGTATTATTTACCTGTGTGACATCCACGCATCACTCATGTCACAAACACACAAATCAAAGTGAGCAATATGGCCAAGGTGACCTTAATTTCAAAATAGAGCAAGCAAGAAAAGCTTTACAAGGACCAAGGGATCGTTACCCCCTGGGCACTTCCCCTAAAAGGGCTACACTACAGAATACCTTACCAATGGCCAGAAGCCACTTCAACTGCTTCATTCCTACCAGAATTCATGGATGTGGTGCTTTATTTCCAGATCGCTACCTTTGAAAGGGTAAAACAAATAAATCATTTATACAAGCACAATAGGGCAAGTCTGATCAATAAATAGAAGGTATCATTGAGAAAATATTTCAAACCATAATTTGATTACTAATGTCCATCCATCCATCCATTGTCTCCCCGCTTATCCGAGGTCGGGGTCGCGGGGGCAGCAGCTTGAGCAGAGATGCCCAGACTTCCCTCTCCCCCGGCCACTTGTTCTAGCTCTACCGGGAGAATCCCAAGGTGTTCCCAGGCCAGTCGAGAGACATAGTCCCTCCAGCGTGTCCTGGGTCTTCCCCGGGGCCTCCTCCCGGTTGGACGTGCCCGGAACACCTCACCAGGGAGGCGTCCAGGAGGCATCCTGATCAGATGCCCGGGCCACCTCATCTGACTCCTCTCGATGCGGAGGAGCAGCGGCTCTACTCTGAGCCCCTCCCGGATGACTGAGCTTCTCACCCTATCTTTAAGGGAAAGCCCCAGACACCCTGCGGAGGAAACTCATTTCAGCCGCTTGTAGTCGCGATCTCGTTCTTTCGGTCACTACCCATAGCTCATGACCATAGGTGAGGGTAGGAACGTAGATCGACTGGTAAATTGAGAGCTTCGCCTTGCGGCTCAGCTCCTTTTTCACCACGACAGACTGATGCAGAGCCCGCATTACTGCGGATGCCGCACCGATCCGCCTGTCGATCTCGCGCTCCATTCTTCCCTCACTCGTGAACAAGACCCCGAGATACTTGAACTCCTCCACTTGGGGCAGGATCTCGCTACCAACCCTGAGAGGGCACTCCACCCTTTTCCCGGCTGAGGACCATGGTCTCGGATTTGGAGTGCTGATTCTCATCCCAGCCGCTTCACACTTGGCTGCGAACTGATCTAGAGAGAGCTGAAGATCACGGCCTGATGAAGCAAACAGGACAACATCATCTGCAAAAAGCAGTGACCCAATCCTGAGCCCACCAAACCGGACCCCCTCAACGCCCTGGCTGCGCCTAGAAATTCTGTCCATAAAAGTTATGAACCGAATCGGTGACAAAGGGCAGCCCTGGCGGAGTCCAACTCCCACTGGAAATGGGTTCGACTTACTGCCGGCAATGCGGACCAGGCTCTGGCAACGATCGTACAGGGACCGAACAGCCCTTATCAGGGGGGCCGGTACCCCCATACTCTCGGAGTACCCCCCACAGGATTCCCCGAGGGACACGGTCGAATGCCTTTTCCAAGTCCACAAAACACATGTAGACTGGTTGGGCAAACTCCCCATGCACCCTCCAGGACCCTGCTAAGGGTATAGAGCTGGTCCACTGTTCCGCGACCAGGACGAAAACCACACTGTTCCTCCTGAATCTGAGGCTCGACTATCCGACGGACCCTCCTCTCCAGAACCCCCGAATAGACTTTTCCAGGGAGGCTGAGGAGTGTGATCCCTCTGTAGTTGGAACACACCCTCCGGTCCCCCTTCTTAAAGAGGGGGACCACCACCCCGGTCTGCCAATCCAGAGGCACTGTCCCTGATGTTCCATGCGATGTTGCAGAGGCGTGTCAGCCAAGACAGTCCTACAACCTCAAGAGCCTTGAGGAACTCCCGGGCGTATCTCATCCACCCCCGGGGCCCTGCCACCAAGGAGTTTTTTGCCCACCTCGGTGACCTCAGTCCCAGAGATGGGGGAGCCCACCTCTGAGTCCCCAGGCTCTGCTTCCTCATTGGAAGGCATGTTAATGGGATTGAGGAGGTCTTCGAAGTACTCCCCCCCACCGACCCACAACGTCCCGAGTCGAGGTCAGCAGCGCACCATCCCCACCATATACAGTGTTGACACTACACTGCTTCCCCTTCCTGAGACGCCGGATGGTGGACCAGAATCTCCTCGAAGCCGTCTGAAAGTCGTTCTCCATGGCCTCCCCAAACTCCTCCCACGCCCGAGTTTTTGCCTCAGCAACCACCAAAGCCGCATTCCGCTTGGCCCTGCCGGTACCTATCAGCTGCCTCCAGGGTCCCACAGGACAAAAGGGTCCTGTAGGACTCCTTCTTCAGCTTGACGGCATCCTTCACCGCCGGTGTCCACCAACGGGTTCGGGGATTGCCACCACGATAGGCACCGACCACCTTACGGCCACAGCTCCGGTCAGCTGCCTCAACAATAGAGGCACGGAACATGGCCCTTTCGGACTCGATGTCCCCCACCTCCCTCGGGACATGGTCGAAGTTCTGCCGGAGGTGGGAGTTGAAGCTACTTCTGACAGGGGGCTCTGCCAGACGTTCCCAGCAGACCCTCACAACACGTTTGGGGCCTACCACGCCTGACCGGCATCCTCCCCCACCCTCGAAGCCAACTCACCACCAGGTGGTGATCAGTTGACAGCGCAGCCCCTCTCTTCACCCGAGTGTCCAAGACATGTGGCCGCAAGTCCGACGACACGACCACAAAGTTGATCATCGAACTGAGGCCTAGGGTGTCCTGGTGCCAAGTGCACATATGAACACCCCTATGCTTGAACATGGTGTTCGTTATGGACAATCCGTGACGAGCACAGAAGTCCAATAACAAAACACCGCTCGGGTTCAAGATCGGGGGGGCCATTCCTCCCAATCACGCCCTTCCAGGTCTCACTGTCATTGCCCACGTGAGCATTGAAGTCTCCCAGCAGAACGAGGGAGTCCCCAGAAGGTATGCCCTCTAGCACACCCTCCAGGGACTCCAAAAAAGGGTGGGTACTCCGAACTGCTTTTCGGTGCATACGCACAAACAACAGTTAGGACCCGTCCCCCACCCGAAGGCGAAGGGAGGCTACCCTCTCGTCCACCGGGGTAAACCCCAATGTACAGGCTCCAAGTTGGGGGGCAATAAGTATACCCACACCTGCTCGGCGCCTCTCACCGGGGGCAACTCCAGAGTGGTACAGAGTCCAGCCCCTCTCAAGGAGATTGGTTCCAGAGTCCAAGCTGTGCGTCGAGGTGAGTCCGACTATATCTAGCCGGAACCTCTCAACTTCGCGCACTAGCTCAGGCTCCTTCCCCTTCAGAGAGGTGACATTCCACGTCCCAAGAGCCAGCTTCTGTAGCCGAGGATCGGACCGCCAAGGTCCCCGCCTTCGCCACCACCCAACTCACACTGCACCCGACCTTCCTTGGCCCCTCCCATAGGTGGTGAGGCCCATGGGAAGGGGGGACCCACGTTGCCTCTTCGGGCTGTGCCCGGCCGAGCCCCATGGGTGCAGGCCCGGCCACCAGGCGCTCGCCATCGAGCCCCACCTCCCAGGCCTGGCTCCAGAGTGGGGCCCCGGTGACCCGCGTCCGGGCGAGGGAAAACGCTGTCCAAAATTGTTTTTCTTCATAGGAGGTTTGTTTAACCGCTCTTTGTCTCATCCCTCACCTAGGACCAGTTTGCCTTGGGTGGCCCTACCAGGGGCATAAAGTCCCGGACAACAGAGCTCCTAGGATCTTTGGGACACGCAAACCCCTCCACCACGATAAGGTGGCGGTTAAAGGAGGGGTGATTACTAACGTTATTTGCAGAAATTGGGCATTAAATACTATAAGTCAAAAGTAGAAGAAAAGATACAACCTGAACAATTCAAATTCGTGTCTGAAACAGCAAGCTTTGCTTCAGTATATCCAGCAGAAAGATGACTGTGTAATTTAAAATGTCCATTGTTCTTAATCCAAATCGGGCATTTCTTAAATAGATACTTCATAATAAAGCAGGATTGGTCTCCTTGCATTTTCATATCATAGCTTGCTCTTCACTTTTGTCCTTACACAATGTGTATAGTTTTCATTGTGTTTTAGTAACTCTCCTTTTCATAGCTTGCACGTTGTTCTTGTATTACAAACCTGCATTATCACTCCGTTGCAAAAGCAGGCATGTTGTCTGCCTCGCATCCGTCTCTCTCCACAGCTGAATATATGTGTGCATCACACCAGTTGGTGCTTTCTTTTATACTGTGGCTTGATGGCTTTTTTCAGTAACTGACATCAGACAAAAGTCAAGTGATTGAGAAGTTTTCCTTTGGTCTTGATCTTCTGTCAGTCTGTTATGAGGTATGAGTTAAGTAAGTCCCCCAAACCCCCCCATTTCACATTTTTGTTACAAATATGTGCATTGGTTAGCTTATCTGAGTTTTAAACATAACAGGTAACACTTCTTGATAATATTTGTTGTACATTGTGCATATTTCTCCCAGAGTTAAGCATTAACATGCTTGTTTGCCTTCCGGAATTCAATGCTCTGTTCATTTTTTTTTTTTTTTTAATTCCTAAAATAATAGACCTGGCAGACTCCTTTTCTGCAGTTATCTCCTACTTGGCCCACAATGTCTTCTGAAACTTGTAGCTTTTTCCTTAGCCTCTAGAATACTTGTCTTCCTTCAACTATATCTAGTGGCAGAGGAGGGGGCGGTCCGCCCCAGGCGGCACATTTTTGGGGGTGGCATTATTGGCCAAAAGGCTCGGTACAATTTGTGTGTAAGCAGCAGGGAACAGAAAAATATCACTCATGAATGAGAAAAGTGAAATTATCTGATTTTTTTATTTTTTTTATTCACAAATGCTTCAAAAATTATTTTCAGACTGTCCTCCTGTGATGGCAGCAGACACAAACAAAAATAAACATAAACATTACACCGATAATAATTTCTAGGAAGATAAACAACTAATTTAGAATTTGTAATTTCATTTCGTTATCAATCCGAAAGCATTCTTGCTCTGCGCAGATCCCCACCTGTCACTTGTACACTACACTGGTTCTCGTTTTCGCAGCGTAATTATATTACACTAATAATTAGAACATGGCTTATAAGTGTGTCTGTACTATATTCTTGTCTAGTTGATGCTTATAAATAATTATATATCAAAATTATTGCTGTTTCTCTATGTATAAATCTATGCACAATTTATCTTAATTTTTCTCTATACGTCATTTTAATTTTCTATTTAAATAGGTTAACGTATTCAGATATGTTGGAGGGTGGCAAATTGAAGCACTGCCCTGAGCGGCACGAACTCGAGCTACGCCACTGCCTATATCTGCTGTTATCTCCCATGGCTGCCCTGACAGTATGAAATCATTGTTAAGCTAAATTGCCTGCTTCTCAACACTACTTGTCCTGTGCCCCTATTCTCTGCCTGCATTTATTTTAACCAAACCTTTTTGCTAAATTCTTAGGTAAATGCACTCAATTAAAAGCAATTGTAGTTTTTCATTATAAGCCCTATAGTATAGCTGTGGTCTTGGTCACACAGTTTATTCACGTAAAAGCTACATCTTATCTAAATAAAATACAATTAAATATTACAAGTCTTGTTTAATAAAGTAAAAAACTAAAGTTTCAAAAAACTCATTACATACTGAAACATTCAAAGTGTTCTGGTATGGGCTTCACTAATATGTCTGACTCCTCTGCTGAAATAACAGACTGTCCTACTTTAATTTTCTTCCTAAACAGATCTCATCTAGAAGACATTTTTGTGTCTCAACTCCAAACTTATACCCTAGAGAAGGTGGTGGTCTTGTTACAGTCATATGAAAAAAGTTTGGGAACCCCTCTCAGCCTGCATAATAATTTACTCTACTTAAAAAAAAAAATAAAAATAACAGTGGTATGTCTCATTTCCTAGGAACATTTGAGTATGGGGGTGTTTTCCGAATTTAGTATTTACAAATGTGAAAAACTGGCAGTGCAAAAATGTGGGCCCCCTTGTAATTTTTGCTGATTTGAATGCATGTAACTGCTCAATCCTGATTACTTGCAACACCAAATTGGTTGGATTAGCTCGTTAAGCCATGTCCAATCATGAGAAAAGGTATTTAAGGTGGTCAATTGGAAGTTGTGTTTCCCTTTGACTCTCCTCTGAAGAGTGACAGCATGCGATCCTCAAAGCAACTCTCAAAAGATCTGAAAACAAAGATTGTTCAGTTTCATGGTTTAGGGGAAGGCTACAAAAAGCTATCTCAGAGGTTTAAACTGTCAGTTTCAACTGTAAGGAATGTAATCAGGAAATAGAAGGCCACAGTCACAGTTGCTGTTAAACCCAGCAGGTCTGGCAGGCCAAGAAAAATGCAGGAGCGGCATATGCGCAGGATTGTGAGAATGGCTACAGACAACCCACAGATCACCTCCAAAGACCTGCAAGAACATCTTGCTGCAGATGGTGTATCTGTACATCGTTCTACAATTCAGCGCAATTTGCACAAAGAACATCTGTATGGCAGGGTGATGAGAAAGAAGCCCTTTCTGCACTCACGCCACAAACAGTGTTGCTTGTTATATACAAATGCTCATTTAGACAAACCAGATTCATTTTGGAACAAAGTGCTTTGAACCGATGAGACAAAAATTGAGTTGTTTGGTCATAACAAAAGCGCTTTGCATGGCGGAAGAACACCGCATTCCAAGAAAAACACCTGCTACCTACTGTCAAATTTGGTGGAGGTTCCATCCTGCTGTGGGGCTGTGTGCTAGTTCAGGGACTGGGGCCCTTGTTAAAGTCGAGGGTCGGATGAATTCAATCCAATATCAACAAATTCTTCAAGATAATGTTCAGGCATCAGTCACAAAGTTGAAGTTACGCTTGGGTTGGATATTCCAACAAGACAATGACCCAAAACACAGTTCGAAATCTACAAAGGCATTCATGCAGAGGGAGAAGTACAATGTTCTGGAATGGCTGTCACAGTCCCCTGACTTGAAATATCGAAAATCTATCCATGCTCGGCAGCCATCAAATTTAACTGAACTGGAGAGCTTTTGTATGGAAGAATGGTCAAAAATATTTCCATCCAGAATCCAGACACTCATCAAAGGCATAAAGCAGGCATCTAGAGGCTGTTGTTATATTTGCAAAAGGTGGCTCAACTAAGTATTGATGTAATATCTCTGTTGGGGTGCCCAAATTTATGCACCTGTCTAATTTTGTTATGATGCATATTGCATATTTTCTGTTAATCCAATAAACTTAATGTCACTGCTGAAATACTACTGTTTTCATAAGGCATGTCATGTATTAAAAGAAGTTGCTACTTTGAAAGCTCAGCCAATGATAAACAAAAATTCAAAGAATTGAGAGGGGTTCCCAAACTTTTTCATATGACTGTATAACACCTGAGGTGACAGCTGGGTTTACTGTGAAAAGATATCTGTGGGGATAGGAAAAGTAGAAAAGAAACTGACGGCTGCTGCAACCCTTTCAGTTGTGGGTGGGGGGGGGGGGGGGGGGGGGGGGGGGGGGGGGGGGGGGGGGGGGGGGGGGGGGGGGGGGGGGGGGGGGGGGGGGGGGGGGGGGGGGGTATTGGTATTGCATCAGTAAAGGTGTATGACTCCCTCCAGCCTCTCACAGCATATCATCCATCCATCCATTATCCAACCCGCTATATCCTAACTACAGGGTCACGGGGGGTCTGCTGGAGCCAATCCCAGCCAACACTGGGTGCAAGACAGGAAACAAATGCTAGGCAGGGTGCCAGCCCACTGCAGGGCTGCACACACACACACACACACACACACACACACCAAGCACACACTAGGGACAATTTAGAATTGCCAGTACACCTAACCTGCATGTCTTTGGACTATGGGAGGAAGCCCCACGCAGACACAGGGAGAACCTGGGAAGCGATCCCAGGTCTCCTAACTGCGAGGCAGCAGCGCTACCCACTGTGCCGCCCCACAGCATATCCGTGTGTTCCAATTCATGCGATAAACATGGAGGCTGCTGCCCAACCTCTGAAGGTCACATCCTCCCTTTTTTTAACTCCGTGTGGAGTGTTTCTTTCTAGTAAGTAAGTAAGTAGGGTTGCTAGAAGATTGATCCTTTTGATCTGGAAGTTTTCACAAGTATTCCATCATAAATGATGTCTGTATTTTAATTGTTTAGAATACATATATTGGGGAAAATTTAAGACATACGCAGAATTTACTATTTAATCCTTAAAAAAAATGTTGCAAATATTTTACCAAATTAATTTTCTTTTTAAGCCCTTTTTAGTAAGAGAGGTGGCTATATTCTGAAAGGGTGGTAGCAGCAGTTGTAATGATGTCTTTAAATTATGTCAGCAAAGGAAGTAATAAGATGTGTTAAGGAATAGTTTAGAAAATGTAGGTATTTACCTAGGCTTGAGTAATAAATGAATGGTCTTTGGAAAAAATCATTTCAATAAATACTCAAGGTGAGTTTGCAGTGGAAAAGGTAGGAGAAATCAAACTGACCAACTGTGAGCAAGTTTTCTGCCTGATACTGACAGGTGAAGCCTCCAGGAGCCTTTGTGATTAAGTGGATTAAGTAGGTTAAAGAATGTTATGTTACAAGTTATTGACAAAAATAATGATGAAGACATTGTACACAGGATGGATCAAGTAATTACACAAACACATAAAGCCAAAAAGAGAGGAGGTAGTGAACATGTAGAGAAAGTAAGAAATGTTCCAGGAATTTGCCTTGATGGCCTTGACTTAAAGCAGGTAGCATTTGGCTTTGTTATACTTGTTTTATTTTTTGAGCCATTTTAAATTATGTAATAGTTATTTTTGTCTTGGTGCACATCCACAGATGTAAACATGTATTTTCTTCTTTTCCCACTTTGTAGACAGTACTCCCATGGGAGCCCCGCTCTTTTCCCCTGTCTGAAGAAGAGTTAAAATTGGTGCAAAATCAGGTGGAGGAAAGGACATTTCATGAGCTCTGGTGGCATCAAAGGACAAACTGTGACAGCTCAGGGAGCTCGGGTGGCGGCTACTTGAACAACTTGCATAAGAGCCAGACAGAAGCTACTGACTCAGGGATATCGCTGGTGAGCGCAGATCCTACAGCCACTCCACCTAGCCCTTCTGTGTCACGGTGCGGCCTGCACAGTGTTGTGCTGCACCTTAATGCCAGTGCGCTTTCAGACCTGCCTCCAGAGCCTGCTGTGCCTCAGAGCAGCGTGGACCTAGGGTGCTGCGCCACGCCACTGGCCGCTTCACCGCGGTCTTTACTGAACCCTGAAGAAATGACAGCCCAGGACAGATGAGGCTCGCTCACACATATGTTCTGTTCTAGCTGCTTTGAATGTGTTTGATATTCAAACAACTACTGTATTGTGAGGGAGACGTGTGAAAATTACACATAAAGCTATATACCCAGCAGGTTGTTTTTGTCTGTCTTTTCATTTGAATGCTGTCTCATAAATGTGTCCACCATGTTCTCAGGCTAATATGCATATATGGGCACCATTTAAGGAGTTTAGCTATTTAAGCAGATTTTAGAGTCAAATTTATTTCTACACACCTTAGAATTCTGTGTCCAGTTTGCAGAATACAATCTGTTTCAAAATGTAATGTCTTATGCCAGTTCCTACTTTAAATATTTACTGTATTTCTGGCATCCCTTTGACTTCTTTGGTGTTTTCAGTTGGAGATTTTTGAAATTATATTTTGACTTGTCAAAATCTTAATTATGGTATAATCGGCAAGCAATGGCTTAAATCCTATACCTGGTTTTTGTGAATATTTTTATGTATGAAAGTTCCGTGCCAGCCTTGCCTTCTTTTGCATCTTGGGAGAAGCGCTTATATGCTCCTTGGCCAGGGTCTCAGTTGGTCACTTAGTGTCTTTATAGAGTTTAATGGAAAAAAATACTACCCTGTTCAAGTAAGCTGTTTTTCTTCTGCATAATATGAGGTGCTCTTTTACTTCTATGCTACATAACCTTAAGGAAAACGGAAGCAGCAGCTGATAGAAACTACAGATGTGTTTCTGTGCATTCATAGCACAGGGTCCAACTTTTTTACTCTGTGGTTAAAGGTTTCTGTAGTCGGTCTATATGCAGGCCATGTTTTCAGGGTCCTCACAAGTCATCTTTTCACATGTGTACATTTAGTTAGGATTGTGTATGGCCCTCTGTTGTTTACATGTCCTCAAGTTGTTCTGAATACATTCAGTTTATAGCTCCTTGGGTTACTGGCTACAAAACTGTGTTTACTTATTTATAGACTCCTCAAAGCATTTTGCATCCATTCATTCTTTAACACTGTTCAGTAATCTCTGTTCAGTTTGCATTTGGTAAGTCATTTTAACATTTAATATCTTGTGCTAATTTCTACTTCAAATGTAACCATTAATATTTTGACTAGTAAAAATTCAAGTTATAGGTATTTTAAAGAGAGACAACACACATATAAAGGGTCCAGAGCACCCTTAGGCAAACCCTGTATATTATAAGTTGGCATAAAAGGTGCAAAAAAGAAACCAAAACGTGGTGGTAGCATGGAGACTAGTCCTGGTGAAACCGGCCAAGTCTGAATCAATATGCAGGTACTTCCGGTTAAGTTAAATTCTGGGAGGAAGAGGCGGGCACAGGTGGAACGTGTTCCAGAAGTGACGTCCTGGGATTCGGCACACTCAATCATTTTTTCTACACGGGAGAAAGAAGAATAGATACTGTTACTGCTTAGCACCCTTGGCTGGCCTGGGATAGTATTGTTATTATCTAAGCCCTTAAGTTGTTACCCAGGCACACACGTTTGACAGTACCCATAGTCTAGATCCACAGGATCAGGCAATCTGAGCCGTGAGCTCATGGACATGAGACAGAGCATCGGTGCTGAAATGGAGAAGACTGCGATAATGTTGGACTTTGAACCTGAATGGCTGAAAGTCCAAAAACCACTTGGTCACCCAAGGCTTGGATTCCCTGTGCAGATCCATCCACTGTAGGGGACTGTGGTCTGTCACCAGGGTGAACTCCTGGCTCAGAAGGTATTAAGTTGGTTAATAGCTCATTTAATCACCAGGGCCTCTTTTCTCTACCGCCGCATACCTCATCTCCCGATTCCGTAGTTTCCAACTCAGATACATCATGGGGTGTTTAACACCGATGATGCTTTGGCTCAATATGGCACCCAAGCCTGTGTCTGAAGCATTGATCTGTAAAATAAAAGGAAAAAAGAGAAATTTGGAGTTAGTAACACAGGTATTGAAGCGAGGGCCTTTTTAAAGTTGCAGAATGCATCCCCTGCTTTCTTATCCCAGACCACAAAGGAGCCCGCTTCTTTGATAAATCAGTTAATGGGGCAGCCCTCTTGGAGAAATGGGGTACAAACTGGTGATAGTAACCCACTAATCCTAAGAAAGCTTGTACTTGCTGCTTGGTTTTTGGACGGGGCCAGTTTATAATGGCATCAATTGTAGAACACACAGGTCGTGTTTTACCTCTGTCCACCAAGTAACTTAAATATTTGACCTGAATCATTCCCAAAAAAGCCTTTCTTAGTATTGATTCTGAGACCAGCTTCACTTAGTGTTAGGAGTACTGCAAGTACCTGCTGTAGATGATCCTACTAGGTGTTGATAATGTCATCGGAGTAGTCAGCACTGTAGGCTTGGTGGGATCCTAGCACCCTGTCTACCTGACGTTGAAAAGTCGCCGGTGCCCTGTGCAAACCAAATGGGAGAATCATGTACTGCCAGTGTCCACTAGGGGTGCTGAACACTTTTTTTTTTTTTCCGCATCACAAATGCCGGTAAGGGAATTTGCCAATACCTATTAGTCATGTCTAGGGTGGTCAAGTACTGTGCCCTTCTGACATCTCCAGTATAAATTATTGCAGATCGCACGTCACTTTATCCCTTGGTCAATATTACGTCTGTGTAATTGTAGTTAGTGTCTTCAAGTAGGCCCTAGTGGTAGGATTGATATTTTGGTTATGACTTGTTTCCATCTTTGGTCTTTTTCATTTCACCCCCTTAGCTTTGGTCACTAAGATCTGATTGTTTTCTTGGTTTTGATCCTTCACTACTCATTTTGACTATACATTTTGTGTTTCTCATCGTCTCCCGGTCACTTTGCTTACAATAATTCTATTACACTGGGCACCTCCTGGTAAACAACTTTACGAAGAAAGGTGTTATGGTAATTGAACTCCTCAGTCCTGAGCCGTTCATTATGAGTCTGCAGCATACCATTAGAAGGAAGATGACTTTGGAAGATTGTCACAGCTACAATCACCTGGCTCTTGGTGCCTTATCTATCCAGCACGCAGCGCGATTCGTCCAAATGAATCTAAAGAAAGAATCTGAAAGGATGATCTGAACAGTACCAACTCAACATGCAGTAGATAAACAACTGCTGTTAAATGTTTAATCAGATACAAGAAAAATACTTCTAAAGATACCAGGGATATTGGAGAATTAAGAGCCTCATTGGCCACCTGAGGATCGTCATCAGTCGTATTTCGTGATCTGTAAGGCAGTTTGAAGCATGCTGAGTACACATTACTGTGTTTTCTCTGGAGGGAACTCACAATACAGATATTTAATTCTCCCCTGGCATTATCCTGGTTGAGGATCTGTACAACCCATACGCCATTTAGCTCTAATTATTATTTTTTCTGTTTCCAGTGCATCTTTAGGATTGTGATCACAAAGATTTTCATCATAACTGGCAAAGTTGGCATCATAGAATGTACTACCAGAACAACCACAACATGCAGCTGATGGCTCAACAAAATGTCTTCATGTGACAGGAAATGAGTCCAGCAATTTCTTTTTGGCTAGAGATCTTTATTTAAATACAAAATGGTGGGTATTGGCATGCAGAATTAATCCATCAAAACACTTCCAGACAGGAAATAAATGCCTTTCTTCTTGTGTCACAGGCAGACATTTTATTGGAAGTGAAACATTTCACAATTTTATTTATTTATTTTTTTGCAGATTCACTGTGACTGCTAGGGGACATTGTAGAACCCCAAAAACAACCTCACAGACACAAGGGCCGGGTTCAAATAGAAGGTTTATTAATACAAGCACCTTTTAAAACGGGCTTCTTGTAAAACATACAATATACTAAAGTCTTCCTTATCTCTGTCTCTCTTCTTCTTCTCCTCCACTCCTAACTGCAACTCACCTGGGTGAGGCAGAGCTGCTCCCTTTAAGAAGGACCTTGGAGTACTTCTGGGGCAAGCACATAACCTGAAGGAAACACTTCCTGGTCAAATAGAATCCCTGGCAGCACCCACAAAACCCCGCAGGGCTGCTTCATGCTACAGTTCCCAGTATGCCTTGCAGGTCACCAAATGGGTACCGGAACCCATAAATGTTGCCATCTAGTGTATCAGAGGAGAATGTACTCTTGACATATCGTGTCTTTCAGAGTCTCCATTATATTGGCCTTTCAGCTGAATAAAGTTTCTTGTTTCATTCTCACCAGGATGCCAGTGTATCCATATTGTCATCTCCTGCCAAACTCCTGGTTAAGGCAAGGAACATCCTACTTTTTTTCTAGCCCCCCCTCATTACCATGGCCTGTTGGCCAGGTAAGAGACTGAGATGTCCAGCCAATGCTTGCCATCCATTCCATCAGTTTTACACTAATCCCTTCACTCATCACTAATCTATACTAATAAAAGGCAAAGCCCTCACTGACTGACTCACTCACTGACTGACTGACTCATCACTAATTCTCCAACTTCCCGTGTAGGTGGAAGGCTGAAATTTGGCAGGCTCATTCCTTACAGCTTACTTACAAAAGTTAGGCAGGTTTCATTTCGAAATTCAAAGCGTAATGGTCATAACTGGAACATATTTTTTGTCCATACACTGTAATGGAGGAGGCGGAGTCACGTATCGCGTCATCACGCCTCCTACGTAATCACGTGAACTAAAAACAAGGAAGAGATTTACAGCACGAGTCACACGCGGGAACGAAGGTAAATGACGTTAATTTTTGACTGTCTTTTAATACTGTGTAAGCATACATATTAACACGTGCAATTAAACGTGTGCATTTACGGGGTGATTTCTCAGGCTTAAAAGCTCGCCTTTTACTAAAAAGGTAAATGCAAAACTATTTTCAATCAGTTTATTGAAACGCTCCCGTTAAGGATTGCAATAACATATTCGCGAGATAAAAGAACGAAGTAGGGGGAAATGGAGGAACAGCCGGAAACAGCGAAGAGCAAAAAATTAATTAAACAATTGAGAACGGAGCGAGTGAAGCATACAAGCATGTTCATAAGGGAAACAAAGCACGGTGTAAAACCTAAGTTTAAATTAAGTTTATAGAAACGCTCCCGCTGCGGATTGCAATAACATATTCGCGAGATAAAAGTTTAATGAGAAGACACAAGGTATAAACGAACCACACGCCGTGGCGCAACGTTAAGGGCAACAGTTTCAACCATTCTATGATCTGCTTCTCGCAACTGAAAGACGGCACATGGCGGATGTTAGCCGACTTGCTGACCGCAACGTTAGGGGCTTCAACTATGGCGCTGACGCCACATCTCAGTGCCAACACTTTGCAGACTCTACTTAAAAGACACGCCCTCCTCACTGGACAGTTAAAAAGACCAATCAAACTAACGATGACATCAAGTATTACCCAATCAAAAGTAGGAAAGGAGGCATCTTCATAAAATGCGTGTGGGATGATTTGCATGACACGCTGCTTTAAAAAAAAAAATGATAAAAAAAAATACGGGATAAATCCCGTCCAGTATTGATTCAAAACGGGACGCGCAATTTCATTCTCAAACGCGGCACGATTCCGTATTTTAAAGGACGGGTGGCAACCCTACAGTGCCAGGTAACCACCCATACAATCAGATTGTGATTCAGACTAGGAATGCAATGAATGTAATTACCCCGATCTACATACAAGGCGAAAGTCTTGCAACATTCAAAGATGATGGTTTGGGATAATTAGTACTTATTAAGTACACCATGGCACATAAAAGAGCTTATGAAGCCTTGAACCGAAAAAAGCAAGATCTCAGAGATCGTAAAAAAAAAAAAGGAGGTAATGTCGTTTTACTCGCTGTAGATTTTAGTCAAACATTACCAGTTATTCCACGAGGGAGACCAGCAGATGAACTCAACGCGTGTTTAAAATCCATGCTTCTCCCTCGCTCGGTTATATGTCGCGTGTTCTCGGGTAGGTACACCAAAAAATGTATACATTTAAGCATGTAATGGGCAAACAAAAAATGAGGTATACCCGAAGGCACTGCAGTAGTACTCAATGTAACTTTACTTCTTAAATGTTAATGTTTTACTGTTTAATAATTTATACGCTTCTTATATATTGTTCAAATTCTTTTATCAAAATACCAGTGACAGCGCAATGCACGATAACATGGAGTGAATACACCATACGCATCTGCCCACGGCCGCCCTGGTGTGCGCAGATAGGAGTTGATTCTAAAATAAAATAAACATAAAAAGAGTAATACAATCATCACCCATAAAGCGGATAGCAGACGTGACGTATTATATGTGTACCAGATTTCAAGTCAATAGGTGAAACGGTTTTGCAAGCTACAGGTGATTTAAAATCCTGGACAGACCAACGAAAAGCCACGGTAGCAAATTATAGAAGAAGATTTTACTGTTTAATAATTTATATTTATATGAAATGTGCTTCTTATATATTACTTCATATTCTCATATGATAATGATGTTAATGTTGTTTATATTGATTTCTATGTTATTGTAAGTGCATCTATGTGTGTATATGTATGTATGTATGTATGTATGTGTATAGCGTTACCTGGTAGGTAACCACCCACACTAACAGATTGTGACACAGACTTCGAATGCCGTGAATATATATATATATATATATATAAAATATATATATAAAAAATATATGTGTATATGTATATATAATATATCTGTATATGTGTGTATATGTGTGTGTATATGTGTATATGTATATATATATGACAGCAACACTCATAACAATGACAACACAATTACATTGACAATCATGTTACGTTATTTTTAAAATGTTTCCTTTACTTTTTCATAACCTCTTTAACACACTACTTCTCCGCTGCGAAGCGCGGGTATTTTGCTAGTCTATACTAATAAAAGGCAAAGCCCTCACTGACTCACTCATCACTAATTCTCCAACTTCCCAAGTAGGTAGAAGGCTGAAATTTGGCAGGCTCATTCCTTACAGCTCACTTACAAAAGTTAAGCAGGTTTCATTTTTAAATTCTACGCGTAATGGTCATAACGGTCAACAACGTCTGCCATGTTAAACTTTCTTATTTATGGCCCCATCTTCACAAAATTTGGTAGGCGGCTTCCTTGTGCTAACCGACACTGATGTACGTACTTATTTCGATGGTATGACGCCACTGTCGGCTGCCATATTGAACTTTCCAACGGTCTTTGTTAGGTATGGGCCCGTCTTCAAGAAATTTGGTACGTAGGTTCCCAACGCTAACTGAATCCTACTTACGTACATATATGCGTCCATAGCCTGCAGCTCGGTTGCCGTGTGAGGCAGCGTTGGGTCCCTCATCCCCACGCCTTCCACGTAGTTGGCTGCCTGCCTATATAAGGCCGTCTGTCGCTCCGGTCTCTTCATTCCCTTCCTTGCTTTGCCATGGTATTCATGTCTCCCTGCTGATAACTGCAGCCTTTTTATTTAATCCAAGGCTTCTCCCCTGTTTTATTGTTCGTTTATTACGATTATAGCTATTGTGTAGGTATTTTAGACTTAGTTTACATTTCCTTTATCGTTCTAACCGTACCTCCATTAACATGTCTATCGAGGTGATCACCATCGATCAAAGAACTGTCACTTACCGAGTGGTTTCCATGCCCAGAGATGGCGACTGCCTTTTCCATTCTCTGTGTTACATATTGCACGGCCATATCAGGCTCACTCTTGATATCCGGAGGAACATTGTGTCTTATGTATTGAATGACTGGGACAGGTTCAAGGTGTGGACTGATGACGGTACAGGAGATAATTATACTACACAGGAGCACTAGAAGAGTGAAATGCTTAAGCCCTTCACCTATGGTTCTGCATGTGAGTTGATGGCTGCCGCTGAATTGTTCGGTTGTCTCTTTCAAGTGTACCGAAATGGCCAAATATTTTACACCTTTGGAGAACTGTCAATGCCTCTTAAACATCTTAGATGCACAGGTGACGATTTGAGTAGTGGACACTTTGATGTTTATGAATGTTTAAACTCTCAAAAGCTGGAAACGAAATTATCGATGAAACCCATTTCAATTCAAATGCCTCCAATTTCTAGTAAGGCTCTGCTTCGCAATGACAATTAATAAGTCTCAGGGACAGACCCTACAAAAGGTTGGCGTTGATTTGAGGCAAGATTGCTTTTACATGGCCAAAGTTGCATGCTCAAGAGTAAGCTCAGCGCACAGCTTGGTCATATTACAACCGGAAGTCCAAACTGACAACGTGGTATACAAAGAGATCCTTAATAAATAATTATTGGTATATTTTCCCTCAGTTTAAAAAGGTTTACTTTTCTTCTTAAGAAAAATTTTAAAGCAGTACTTCGCCGCTGCGAAGCGTGGGTATTCTGCTAGTTATAAATAAAAAGGACAACCCACAAGAATGCATCTCTGTGGTGAGAGTATGGATTTACAGTTGATATGACAGTAAAAACTATTAAATGTAAATAAAGAAATACCACGTTCAGACTGTGTAATACTGTAATCAGATGGCATGTGCAGTTCCAGTCACCATGCTACAAAAAAAGACACTGCAGTACTAGAAGTTGTGCAAAGGAAAAGAACCAAGTGCATCCGTTTCAGACGCTTACAGAATACAACTTCTTTTGAGGAGACCCTGGAGAGGTGGAGATCTGCTCTGGAGAGGAGAGGAATGAAGGTCAGTAGGAATACGACAGAATACATGTGTGTAAATGAGAGGGAGGTCAGAGGAAGGGTGAGGATGCAAGGAGTAGAGTTGGCGAAGGTGCATGAGTTTAAATACTTGGGATCAACAGTACAGAGTAATGGAGATTGTGGAAGAGTGGTGAAAAAGAGAGTGCAGGCAGGGTGGAATGGGTGGAGAAGAGTGTCAGGAGTGATTTGTGACAGACGGATATCAGCAAGAGTCAAAGGAAAGGTCTAGAGGACGGTAGTGAGACCAGCTATGTTATATGGGTTGAAGACGGTGGCACTGACCAGAAAGCAGGAGACAGAGCTGAAGGTTGCAGAGTTAAAGATGCTAAGATTTGCATTGGGTGTGACAAGGATGGATATGATTAGAAATGAGGACATTAGAGGGTCAGCTCAAGTTGGACGGTTGGAAGACAAAGTCAGAGAGACGAGATTGCATTGGTTTGGACATGTACAGAGGAGAGATGCTGAGTATATTGGGAGAAGGATGCTAAGGATAGAGCTGCCAGGGAAGTGGAAAAGAGGAAGGCCTAAGAGAAGGTTTATGGATATGGTGAGAGAGGGCATGCAGGTGATGGGTGTAACAGAACAAGATGTAGAGGACAGGAAGGTGGAACAAGATGATCCGCTGTGGTGACCCCTAACAGGAGCAGCCGAAAGAAGAAAAAGAAGAAGTTATAAACAGTGAAGGCTACATGGAGACCCAGTCTGTGTCTTCAAAATTTTCAAAGGCATAAATAAAATTAGCCCAGCAGCATTCTTTCAGTTACGTAGTGAATCATAAACTTGACAACAATGAAAAATCAGAAGTGCATTTAATACACAAGCCAAAAAGCACTTCTTTACCCAAAGGGTTGTGGGATTCTGGAAGAAACTATCGAGTAACCTCGTTAAAAGATAGACTTTGACAACTTTTAAAAGTATGTGTAGGAGATTTTGGGACAGTTTAGGTTAGGAGCATGTACTAGTAGATACAGCAGGTTGCCACATCCACCACATGACGAACCACCTCAGGATTCCAAATTAGGACCCGAGTACAGCCATGCAAAAGGTGACACCTCAGCACCACATTATTTCAAATGTTTTTTTTTTTTGCAATGGCTGGAGTGCCAGTCCTGCCACCAACCCTCATTTTTTCCCTGCAAGTTGCTTGGATCAGCTTGCAGGGCTGGATGCAGGTTAACATCATACCCAGGATGGAGCAGTTGCAGGTTAAGGGCCTAATGGAATGGAATCACTTCTGGCATTTCCAGGATTCAAACTGGCAAACATCTGATTGTCGGCACAGATCCCTAGCCTCAGAACCACCACTCAGCGAGCTTAGCTTAACTCTTAGCTAAAAAGACAGGACTGATGGGTTTAATTGTCAGACCTCTCATGTCCTTACCACTTTGAACGCGAGGTACAAATAAACTCGTATTTATATCATCAAGTGTGTCAAGATGTGACATACGAGAAAACTCGTATCTCTGTATACAGCTACTATAGATGCTGCCAGTTTGCTGGTGATCTATGCTGCCGTGTCTCAGTTACCTACTGCAGTACTTCCATCCAGCGTACAGCCATTGATTTTTTAGGCTAAAGTTTGTAGAAAATAGTGTTATAAATACACATTTTGGTGCGAAAAAGGTATAAAGCTGCTGATGTTTTCAAAGAACTTCATGTATTACAAGATGACTATTTTGATGGTAGTGATGGTGATCAAGATAGTGACAATCAGTTGAATGATGTGGATAGCTGCCCTGAAGCCTTTTCTTCACCATAAGGCATCCAACTTGTCACAACTGTCAGGACAGAGCTACATAGACATTCTGCTGTGCACTGAGCGCAAACAGTCAGCAGTTACCAAATGTGTTGTGTGCAGCAAGCATGGACAGTGTAAATATTACATTTGCAGCACATGTGCTTCTAAGCCTGCGATAGATAGATAGATAGATAGATAGATAGATAGATAGATAGATAGATAGATAGATAGATAGATAGATAGATAGATAGATAGATAGATAGATAGATAGATAGATAGATATTTTATTAAACCCAAGGGAAAATTCACATACTCCAGCAGCAGCATACTGATAAAAACAATATTAAATTAAAGAGTAATAAAAATGCAGGTATAACAGACAGTAACTTTGTATAATGTTAACGTTTACCCCCCCAGGTGGAATTGAAGAGTCGCATAGTGTGGGGGAGGAACTGTCAGTGGAGCAGGAAAGTGACAGCAGTCTGTCGCTGAAGCTGCTCCTCTGTCTGGAGATGACACGGTTTAATGGATGAAGTGGATTCTCCATGATTGACAGGTACCTGCTCAGCGCCCGTCACTCTGCCACAGATGTCAAACTGTCCAGCTCCATGCCTACAATAGAGCCTGCCTTCCTCACCAGTTTTTCCAGGCATGATGCGTCCCTCTTCTTTATGTTGCTCCCCCAGCACACCAACGCGTAGAAGAGGGCGCTCGCTACAACCGTCTGATAGAACATCTGTAGCATCTTATTGCAGATGTTGAAGGACACCAGCCTTCTAAGGAAGTATAGTCAACTCAGTATTGGCAGTCCAGTCCAATTTATCATCCAGTTGCACTCCCAGGTATTTATAGGTCTGCACCCTCTGCACACAGTCACCTTTGATGATCATGGGGTCCATGAGGGGCCTGGTCCTCCTAAAATCCACCACCAGCTCCTTGGTTTTGCTGGTGTTCAGCTGTAGGTGGTTTGAGTCGCACCATTTAACAAAGTCCTTGATTAGGTCCCTATACTCCTCTCCCTTCCCACTCCTGATGCAGCCCACGATAGCAGTGTCGTCAGCTAACGTTTGCACGTGGCAGGACTCTGAGTTGTATTGGAAGTCCGATGTATATAGGCCGAACAGGACCGGAGAAAGTACAGTCCCCTGCGGTGCTCCTGTGCTGCTGACCACAATGTCAGACATGCAGTTCCCGAGACACACATACTGAAGTCTGTCTGTAAGATAGTCCACAATCCATGCCACTAGGTATGAATCTACTCCCATCTCTGTCAGCTTGTCCCTAAGGAGCAGAGGTTGGATGGTGTTGAAGGTGCTAGAGAAGTCCAGAAACATAATTCTTATTGCACCACTGCCTCTGTCCAAGTGGGAGAGGTATCAGTGTAGCATATAGATGATGGAATCCTCTGCTCCCACCTTCTCCTGATATGCGAACTGCAGAGGGTCAAGGGCATGGCGGACCTGTGGCCTCAGGTGGTGAAGCAGCAGCCACTCCATGGTCTTCATCACATGTAACGTCAGAGCGACACCCTCGAGAGCGAGGGTGGACATTGGAGGACGTTTCGAGTTGGCGGGCGGTGCTCTAAGGTGCATTCCCTATCACGTGGGAGGAGGGTTAGAGTTTGTGGGCGGGGCTTCGTTGTTCCTTTCTAATGGTTTTCGATGGTGGATGCGGTCGGGTGTCGTAACCGAAAAGAATAATGAAAAGTCAACATGGCTCAGAGGTGCATGTGGACTGTAGCCCAGACGAAAGCGACTTACGGAGTGGTCGGTGAGTTGTTGCATCCGGGCATATGAGCAGGCAGTGTGAATGCCTGGAGAGCGAGGGTGGATGCGGGCCGGGGAATAAGGAGTGTTGGTGGGCGGGGGAACGTTTTCCATGTTCCTGCAGGACCATCTAAGAAGACGCATGTTTGTCGCGGATGCGAATTGCTGTATGTAGCGTGTAAAACAGTTTGCGATGGTGCACGCGGTTGTGCGTCATAACCGAAAAGTCAACGTGGCTCAGAGGTTCATGTGGACTGTAGCACAGATGAACATAAATGACGGCATGTTTTCCGAGGCGTCACGTCCGAGTTGATGGGTGTGGCTCTGCAAGTTGTCGTCATATCCAATGGTCTTAGAGTTGGTGGGCGTGGCTCCATCCTGCCTGCGCCATGGGTGTCGTACTTGTCAGCAGCTTAGTGAATTCTATCTATAGATAGACCTATACTGCAGTGTCCTGGTAATAAAGGGTACAGCAGTCAATGCATTAAGCCATAACAGACATCTCCAATATAAATATCTGTAGACATCAATGGATTTTTATTTCTAAGAATGTTGCAGAGATTGCAAAATGACATTCTAATTAGCTAAATTAAATTATAGATTTTGATTACTACAACATTGTAGAGGTCCTTGAATATTACTGTGTATTTTTTCTTGGAGTTGGCATATCTGGAAAGCATATACAGTATGTCTTCTCAGTGTCCTCAGTTTTGTGGGCCCATTACAGTTGATCGGGTATATTATGGGGTTACTGCATGTGTCTGCTGGTTTGTTGCTCCTTAGTGTGTTCAGTAAGTCAAGTCTGGGCAGTCTGGAGCCTCGGTGGTGCTTGGCGAGTGGTTTGAATGGGTCGCCCTCAGGAGATGATCTGCCATTCTCAGGTTTTCCACAAGCTAATATTGGCATATTAAAGGCTGCCTCAATACATTATTTCTAGTTGCTCTTTTTTTAGATTCCTCCAGAGCCTACCTAATACTTGCATATTAAAGTGAATCAGAAGACTCATACAGAGTAGGGTTCCTGTTGGATTTCCTCAGGCTGCTGTTCCTCTAGTGCGTGTTCACATTTTGCAGATTTCCAAGCTCCCCATGTCTGAAAGTAACTTGAATATTTATATTTAAGACTTTCCAAGCTGAGTAGGAGACACTTCCATTTTCTTTTAGCCATGATCATCTTGTACTCTGCAGGTGTTTATGTCCGGGACCTCTAGGAGACTGCCAGGTCTCCATTCCCTTGAGTGACATTCTTCTGTTTCTGTTTCTTCCCTTTGTAGACTACAATGGGCAACCAGCATCCCCTTGTGGTGAAGAATGACAGCTACACAGCTTCATTTTACCTCATTACCAGTCCTATTCCCATTCAATTCTGAAGTCTCCCTTTCATTTGTCAGTCTCTAAAGTGGCCAGAATGGAATTAGAATTAAAGAATATAGCATCCTTTGCTTAAACCTGATGAATCCAATTCAGTGTTGAGGGGATGCCAGAGCATCTTGATTTTGAATTCTATGTCTGGGCGCTGTCCATGTGTAGTTAGTTTGCATGTTTTTTCCTCTCATTTCTTGGGCAATTCATCTGTCTAAAGACCTGCAGGTTAGGCTGACTGGTGACTATAAAGTATCCCCGTGTCAAGGGGAGTGTTGGTGGGTGAGTGAGTGGAGCCAGTGATGGACTGGAGGCCCACCAAGGGTTGGATCCTGCTTTCTGCCCAGTGCTGTCTAGGAAAGGCATGAGCCCACGATAAACCTGAACTGCATTACGTGAGTTTCCAAATAATCCAACGATAAATCAAAATTAAAGGCAATTTGAAAACTAACCACAAGAGATAGCAGCTAATTCAATAAAACACGTTCCCAATGGCTTATGGGTAGTCAGAACACACACAGCGCAGTGCTCTGCTGTTAGTCTAGTTGAAGCCAAGGTCAGATGGACATGGAGGCTCCCCTGCGGGATTGAACCATTGATAATCAACACACAAAAGTGAGATTTTCATGGACAGAGGGAGTGAAGCCTGCTGAAATACACCAAAGTGAATGTTTTTTTTAATAACTTTCTGAAAGCATGTTTTCATTTTGTCAGTATGAGTTATTAAGTGTAGATTGATGGATAAAAATGGCAAATTTATCCATTATTAAAATTAAATCTAGAATACAACAAAGTGTGAAGAAAGAGAAGAGGTCTACTTGCTGAATCTACTGTATGACCAGAATGAATTATTATCTGAAAGATTGGCTTAATGTATTTAATACAGTTAAAATGTGCAACTGCCTTTATTTTCTTATATTTTTAAACTTTTATATAAAATTGAAGTTTGCATGATTTTTTTTCAGACCACAGAACCAGAATTAACAAAATTGGATGTAGAAAACCCAGTTGGTTTATAATTCCAAGAGCTAAACTTAAAAGAAGTGGTGAGGTGGCCTTCTGTTGTTATGTACCTAAAATCTTGAATAGTGTGGGAAGCAGCCCGGACTCAGACAGACGGACATTGTTTACAGTCCAACACACATTTATTTACAATTATAAAAGTGCACAACCCAGTGCAGCAGCACCAATCACCCCACAAATCCAGGCCAACACACACTGCCTTTCGTCTCTTCAGGCCTCCTCTTTTCTCTCCCAGACCTCGTCCTCTTCCACCCGACTCCAGCCCTGAGTGAAGGGAGGCAGCCCCTTTTATTGTCCCTCGGATGTGCTCCAGGTGTGCTCTGCCAATCTTCCACTGACACGCCCCAGTGTGGTGGAAGTGCCGGCTGTTTCCCCGGAAGCACTCCGGGTGTCCCTGCTCCTCTTCCCCGAAGCATATCCTGGTGTGGCGGAAGTGCTGAGGTCCAGGGCTCTCCAGGCATTGGCACACCCCCTGGCGGTGACCACGGGACCCTACAAGGTTGAGCTTCAAAGCTCTGTACCCGTGGCCCCCACAACAACCAGGGCGGTCGTCCCCTCGTGGTCTGGAGGAGGCGTGAGCCCTCCTCCGGTCCTCTTAGGTGTCCCGGCTGGGTACCACCTCCAGCTGTGTGCCACAATAGCTTACCAATAGAATTCACCAGGCTAATACAGTGGAGCATTTTTAAAAACTGTTAAAACCCCATTATTTTAACATGGCTTTCTCAGAGCTTCATTTTAGTGTAACTCTAATACTCTGTATATGCATTTAATTATCTTTTTTTTTTTTTCATGTCTCCAAAATCCGTACTAATCCCTACTTTCTCTTCTGTTCTTTTTCCGGTTTTCTGGGGTGGAGATCTGCGCCACCACCACCTGATCAAAGCACAGTGATGTCCCTACATTGATGGATTGAAGGCCAGAAGTCCACATGACCATCAAATTCTTCCATGTGAAGCCAAAAAACCATGTGGACCGATTGAGATCATTTATGTTAGGTAGAATGCATAGTGGAGGCCAGGTGGTCTCATGGCCCCTGTACCCCTGCAGATTTTGTTGTTTACCCCAGCCATCTGGGGTTTTTTTTGTTTTTTCTGTTCTCCCTGGCTGTAGGTCCTTACTTTATTCTTTGTTAACTAGCATTGCCAAATTTTTATATTTTTTTCTTTCTCCATCTTGTAAAGCACTTTGAGCTACATCATTTGTATGAAAATGTGCTATAGAAATAAATGTTGTTGTTGTTGTTTGTGAATTTGTTCAGCCTTTTGGGACATTACTACCAGACTGCATAGCCATGCCTCTTTATGCTATTAGCCAATCACCAGCAATGCAGCAAACAGTTGACTGGAAGGAATGTTCGAGACAAAGCCAACGAGGTTGTTGATGTTTTCTCCTTTGTTTTCCCTGCAGCAGCCTCATCTGTGTCCAGGCCCACTGATCTTCATCTTCCTAAGAGATGCATCGTTGTCTAAAGAGTCTGCACTTTATGGGGTTGCCCCTATGGTTGAGAACCTTGGGGATGTGACCTAATGATGGAGGGATTGCCAGATGATCTGATGCCAGTGATGATGCTTGGCAGTGTGTGTTGTGAGTCTTTCTGAGTGTGAAGGCATTCTATAATCTGTTGCGATTCAGCCAGAGTTTTTCCCCTGGCTTAAGAATGTTTTTTGTATTTATTGTTGAATTTCAATTTTTATTTTTCATGTTTTTTTTTGTTATTCAATAATATTTGTTAACATTCTTATGTATTGTGAATATGAGCGTCAAGCCTTTACATTATGGTGGAGGAGATGTGTCCCTCAGAGATGTATTCCTTATTGGAAGTTGTGCATTATTTTGTGACTATTGTTTTTGGTTTAATGCATTTTTGCTCATAGTTTTCAGATTCTAATTTCTGTTATGTAGATTTGGATTTATTTGTGTTCGTTTGCCATATCCATTTCTCCCTAGATTTGCTATTTTTCCCCATTTTGTCCCTTTGTACGTCTTCTTTATTATTTAATAAATTCTTCCTTTAGCATTGTCCTTTAAGCCAGAGGGTTTACAGTTTAGCCTCTCCCTTGAATGGCATATTTATGTATTTGGGACATTTTAAAGTATTTTGCTCTTTTATCGCCAGTGCTTCATTTTGGCCCTGTGCAGGCCTGAAAGCTTGCCTCTTCAGTTTGGGGTCTGGTTGTGTGGGGTGAGGCCTATTTTGAGGCAGACTAGTGAGGTCCTGTCTTGTCTTTTTGTGTATTTTGTGGCCTCCACCGCCTTTTGTAATTTTGTGTTGCTGGTTCTCAACAATGTTCAATACCACATCCATATTAGATGTTTAGTTATTTAAAATAATGAAAACATTAAAGCCAAATCCAAATTCTGATAACACAAATGAGGGTGGTGTTTAATTGATATTATTCATGTTTAACTTGTTATTTTTGCTTTCTATGTTTTAGTGCAACCACCAACTCCCAGTTTTTCTTTGTGTTGTTTTTAATTAACATTACTTGGAGAGATGTTGTAATTTTATGTCATTATATGCGGTTCATGAGGTTGTGTTATTCATATAATCTAACAAATTCCCATTGTTAAACTTTAGAAGAAACAGCAAGTAGATGGGTTTATTGTTATGAAAAAAGGGACTGATTTATCTTTTACTTGGAAAATAAGTTTGAGAAGCAATGGATTGACCTGTTTAGGGATGGTATCAATACTGGCAGGAACACCACCAGATGGCACTGGTGGTTCTTATAAAAAGGAAAAAAACACTTGTTAGCATCTTGTGAGCACAGATGAAGTCAGTTCTTGGCTGATAGCTTCACTATGCTCTCCTCTGGACTAACTGAATATATCATGAAGTGAAGAACAAGAATTGAAGGTGCAAGTGAGTGACTGGAATGCTTAGCTGCTTCTGCTGGTATGGCACACCAGAATAAAAGCTAGATAGATGCTGCCTACATCAATGGTCAAACTTCCTCTTCAGAGCTTACTTTCTGATTTTTTTGAAAAGGACAGACTGACTCAAATTTCAACAAAATCAAACAAAGAACAGACAAAACACTACAGAATTGTTCTGTTTCTTCTCTTTCTTTTTACAATAAAATACTTATTAAAGGAAACTAGAAGCCAGCATATTAAAGAAACAAACATTCTTTTTAACATGTGATAAACTAACAATCCAGTGGCCAGCACCTTAGACCAACACCCACCATAACTCTAAAATTGCCCTGTGGAGTTCATATTTCTAAAAGATGAGAAAGGGAGAACCTGTGTAGGCCAGTCAGTAAGGAGTAGCATCACATCATAAACAACTTGTATTTATATAGCACACTTTCATACAACAATGTAGCTCAAAGAGGGCAGAAATACCAAAAAAAAAACTCCAGTTAGGATGGAAAAAAAAATCTGCAGGGGTTCCAAGGCCAAAAGACCACCCAGCCCCCACAGGGCAATCTTCCTAACATAAATGTTTCTAACTCAGTCCTCTTTGTTTTTATGCTTTACAGGATGAAGTTAGTGTCGTGGTCACTGATGGCTGCATGGCACCTTGGTGGTGGCACAAATCACAACACAGAAGAAACAGCAGAGAATAGTGCGGATTAATAAGGATTTTGCACCCCTGAAGAATATCATAGTTCTATGCCCATATAGTCTATTAGGAATACAAATAAATGTAGTAAAGCCAAATTAAAATAATAGGTTTTTAGCAGTTTTTTTAAAAATGTTCCACAGTGTTAGCCTGGCAAAGTTCTATAGATAAAGTATTCCAGATTTTAGGTGCATAGCAGCCACAGGCCGCCTCACCACTTCTTTTAAACTTGGCTCTTGGAATTATAAGCAGACCACTATTAGAAGATCTAACGTTATGACTTGGAGTGTATAGGGGGAAAGGCATTTCGAAATACAGGAAGGTGCAATATTATTTAAGGCTTTGTAAACCAATAGTAGCATTTTAAAGTCAGTTCTGAACAACACGGGTAATCAATGTAATGATGCAAAAACTAGTGAGATGTGCTCAGATCTTCTTTTTCTAGTTAAGATTCCGGCTGCTGCATTCTGCACTAATTGCAACTGATTGATGTCTTTCTTAGGTAGTTCTGTTAGGAGTGCATTTCAATAATCCAATAGACTAAACACAAAAGTGTGAATTAATTTTTCAACATCTTGTATAGTTATAATATGTCTAACATTTGATATATTCCTTAAGTGAAAAAATGCAGTCCTCGTAATCTGGTTAATATGTGATTTAAAGTTTAGGTCAGAGCCAATAATTACCCCTAAATTCTTTACCTCCATCTTGATTTTTAAACCTAAGGGATCAAGTTTATTTCTAATGCCCTCACTATATCCATGTTTGCCAATCACTAAGATTTTTTTTTTTCCTCATTTAGTTTGAGAAAGTTACTACTCATCCATTTGAAAGTACTGCTGAGACATTGGATCAGAGCGCCAAGAGCATCAGGCTCATCAGATGCTATTGATAAATAAACTGTGTGTCGTCCTCATAGCTGTGGCAACTCAACTTATGCTTTGAGATAATCTGACCTAATGGAAGCATGTAAATTGAAAAGAGCATTGGACCCAGGATAGATCTTTGTGGTACACCATATACAATATCAACTCCAAGGGGAATCTGTGCACAAGCCAGCTACTGTATGCTGTATCGGACCATTTGTGGGAAATTCCAGAAAAGTCGAATGAAAAATGGTGGATTTCCAGAGGGAGAGAGAGAGAGGGAGGAAAGAGAGAGCAGTAGTAGTTGTCTAGCAAGAGGCTGAAGCAAATCTTGCAGCAGTTGTCTCCAAAGCATATAGTCTCTGATGGATAACAGAAAGGGCAAGCAAAAAGGGAAAGACAAATCTAGGAGTAGAAATAGATATGGTTGGCAGAAAGTTAGACATCAGAGGGAAAATAGTTAGCTTTGAATGTATCTTGTTATGCACGCCTATGGGTAATTATTATCACATAATATGTTTCTAATATGACAGTAAATCTGTTGACAACAGAGAAGATTAAAACTGTAAAAAAGAAAATCAAAAACAAAGTCACAGTCCTGAGGACCTCAGCCAACTAGGTTCCCACCCCTTCCTGGGCATTCAATAGTGGAGTCTGTGCTGGCTGTCCAGTCCAATGATGCCAGTGCTCCTGTATCTGAGGTGATTTTTCCATATGTGGGAGAGCAGCCTGGCAGTGGCACCAAGAGCCACATCCAGATACAGAGAAGAGAAACAGAATAAAGGAGGGTTAGTAACAGCTTTAAAAAACTGTGACACTTGTATTTCTGTATAAGTGACTGACAAACAGAGATGTAGTATGCACAATTAATCAGCAGCTCTACTCGGGGTATGCTAAACTGAAGTGGTGAGTCTTCAGCTGGGATTTAAAAGCTGAGACTGAAGGGGCATCTCTTATAGTAGCAGGGAGACCATTCCACAGCTTTGGAATCCATTAACTAAAAGCTTTGGTTTGTAAGTAATAATAAGCTAAGATAAGGAATCAGGACCTTGGCCATTTAAGACATTATATGTTAAAAGGAGGATTGAAATCAGCCTAAACTTAACTGGAAGCCAGTGTAAGGACTTGAGAACTGGAGTTTTGTGTTCATATTTTCTTGCTTTTGTAATAATTCTTGAAGCAACATTTTGAATTAACTGAAAGCTGCATAAATAATAATTTGAACAGCCGATGAATAAAGCATTGTAATAATCAATCCTACTAGAAATAGATGCATTACCGTATATACTCTCGGATAAGTTCTCCCGCGGATAAGTCGGGACTTGATTTTACAATATAATTTCTGGTATTTTATAATGTCGGTCGTATAAGTTGAATGTGGAAAACTTATGCTATTGGTACAAGGGATTATGATATGCTAACGCCCACCTGAGAGAGTAACCACAGAGCACACTGCCTTTCCTTTCTATGTGGGTGCGGCAATGCGCTGTATCAGTGCGTGTTCCTAACCTCTCTGTCTCTCTTTCTCTCACTCTATTGTGCCTACGTGACCACACGGTAATACCTGAACTATTCCGAAGCAACATTTGCACTGATTTGTGTTTTTTGTACCTCACACCCTCATACACATTTATCGTAAGAGCATCCCTCATCTACAATGGAGTGTTCGATCAGAAGAAAATAATAAGCTGATTTTAAATTAAATGTCGCTGAAGTAGCGAAAGAAATTGATAACTGCGCTGCTGCAACAAAATTTGATGTGTCTGAGAAACTGGTGCGAGATTGGAGGAAGCAAAAAATGAAGTGTTGCATTTTTGAACGGGCGTATAAGTGATTTTATGTTGTCTGTCTCCTCATCAACACCTCCAAGAATTTCACAGGAAATGCAACACTTCTGACATCACAGATGTGACAATATACAGTAAGGGTCAACCCAGGCATTTACAGGATATCCAAATTTGTAAAATGTACAACCAGACAGATCTCTCACCATTTACTTGTGCAATCAATCAGACATTCAGGGAATTCTATATAATAAGCAAAGAGTTGCAGCCAACAAGGCTATCCAGAAGACAGTTATCGAAAGGCTCACTTGGTTTGTTAGCACAATCTTTGTTTATATATTTATGTCATACAGTTGGTCCTTAATGATGTTTAATTTTTCCAGTAGAACTGAGTCTAATGGAATATGACTTACCCACTGAGCCAAGATGGATGAAGATTAACTAGGAACAGGGAAGTGTGGCTGTGTGTGTGAGTGAGTCGTTGAGTGAGCCTGCTATAAAGGAAGCAATTCAGTGGAGGAGTCTCTTTACAAGGCTACCTTGTATTATTTTTCCGTGTTTCTTTTTATGTTAAGTCTAGCTGTTGGCACCTAATGCAGTAAGCATTTCAGTTCAAAACTCTGACTAACCAAAAAACAATCCCAACAGAGTCACTACATTAGTCTGCCGTCTAATTTTAAGAACACGCTTACCTGAAAGGCTCCACACACAGAGCCATTAATCACGTGACCCTTGTAATGTGCAGAGCGTCCTTCTTTTTTGTTCTTTTTGAATCCTCTTCAAGAATCTGCCCTTCTGTATGTCTGAGATTGTCTTCATCTACTCGCTCCCTGTTTTTTTCCCGCTCTTTTAAAATCAATAAAAAAATAGAAGTCTTTTGTGGAATTAGTTTCAACTTCTGTCTTATGACTCTCGTTTAGAACTTTGCATTTTGTAAATCCATCCATCCATCCATTTTCCAACCCGCTGAATCCGAACACAGGGTCACGGGGGTCTGCTGGAGCCAATCCCAGCCAACACAGGGCACAAGGCAGGAAACAATCCCGGGCAGGGTGCCAACCCACCGCAGGACACACACAAACACAGCCACACACCAAACACACACTAGGGCCAATTTAGAATCGCCAATCTGCCTAACTTGCATGTCTTTGGACTGTGGGAGGAAACCGGAGCGCCCGGAGGAAACCCACGCAGACACGGGGAGAACATGCAAACTCCACGCAGGGAGGACCCGGGAATTGAACCCAGGTCCCCAGATCTCCCAACTGCGAGGCAGCAGCGCTACCCACTGTGCCACCGTGCCGCCCATTTTGTAAATGCATTTTTGAAATATTTTTTTTTAATGGACTTTGTCTTTGTGCAAAATAATTAAATTTGTAGGATTGTGGACTGGTTTTGCTTTTTTGATATTCCTTTTTCAGAGTCGTTATTTGATTTTGTCTTTGTTCCTTTTTTGCATGTATTTCGTTAGTACCCCATTTGAGTATAAAGAATTTAATGGCGGCAGGAAGGCAGACAACTTGAGATGCCAAGGAAAGGATGGATACCACCCTAGTAAACCCTTTTAATAAAAACATCAGTAAAAACATAACAATTCAAACTCAAACTTAAAGAAGTGGCAGTCCAGAGTGATGTTCGTAGATGAGAACAGAATTGGCTCAGACACAGGAAGCAGAGAGTGATGGTATAAGGAGCCTCATCAGAGTTGGCCGATGTTAAGAGTGGTGTCCAGCAGGGGTCAGTGCTGGGGCCACTGCTATTTTTAATATATATAAATGATTTAGATAGGAATATAAGTAACAAGCTGGTTAAGTTTGCAGATGATACCAAGATAGGTGGATTGGCAGATAATTTGGAATCTGTTATATCATTACAGAAGGACTTGGATAGCATACAGGCTTGGGCAGATTTGTGGCAGATGAAATTTAATGTCAGTAAATGTAAAATATTACACATAGGAAGTAAAAATATTAGGTTTGAATATACAATGGGTGGTCAGAAAATCGAGAGTACACCTTATGAGAAAGATTTAGGAGTCATAGTGGACTCAAGCTTTCGACTTACCGACAGTGTTCAGAAGCCATTAAGGAGGCTAACAGAATGTTAGGTTATATAGCACGATGTGTGGAGTACAAGTCACAGGAGGTTCTGCTCAACCTTTATAATGCACTGGTGAGGCCTTATCTTGAGTTCTGTGTACAGTTTTGGTCTCCAGGCTACAAAAAGAACATAGCAGTGCTAGAAAAGGTCCAGAGAAGAGCGAGTAGGCTGATTCCAGGGCTACAGGTGTTGAATTATGAGGAAAGATTAAAAGAGCTGAGCCTTTACAGTTTAAGCAAAAGAAGATTAAGAGGTGACGATTGAAGTGTTTAAAATTATGAAGGGAATTAGTACAGTGGATCAAGACTGTTATTTTAAAATGAGTTCATTAAGAACACGGGGACACAGTTGGAAACTTGTTAAGAGTAAATTTCGCACAAACATTAGGAAGATTTTCTTTACGCAGAGAACCATTGATACATTGGTTGATACATTGAATTTTCTTCCTGGCATATAAATATGAAAATTCAAACCTTAGGTGTGACAGTAGTGACTACTGAATCATTTTTAGCTGCACCACTTTAAAATGCATACTTTAATATGGACACACAAAAAAAAAAAAAAACACTTAACTGTCAATAAAGGTATGAATTCATGCCAATTAAAAACAGAGCTGGGGATACAAGGTTGTGGATGATTGCTCTGACGCTTCAGAACACTTGGACCCTGGGTCAGTTGCCATCTATGTGGAGCTTGTGTGTTCTTCTAGTGTTTACATGAGCCAAACAAATGCACTTTGTGTAGACTGCGTGCAGCCCGTGTCAAGGTGTATTACCATTTGTGAGCATGCTCTGTGATGGACAGGTTTGACTGGTTTATAAAGTGCACGTCTAGACAGATAAAAGGAAGAAAATGAGTAAAGAAAATTAAAAAAAAATTCCAATTGGTGTTAGCAGATGCAAGAACAAAGCACAATGTCAACATTTCTGTGATACACTTCTGCCTTTACATAACTAGCAGTCTGTATAAATAAGGAATTCTATTGAAGGTAACAATGAGCTTTACAGAAAGAAAGCCATTAATTTGAAAGAAAATCAGCAGTGGTTTGGGACCATCTGGAAAAACCCCAAATGCTGGCACTTGCCTGTCCTTTAACAAGGCTGAGCTACAATTTGATTTTTAAAAACTATTCTGGTTACACTTTCTGGGTTTAAGACCTTGCCTTAATAAGTTACTTATTGCTGTGTAGCACAAGAAAGCCTTTGTTAAGATATTGTTACACAACTGTCGTGGACTAATAGAAGCACTAAGAGGAGACCCTAGTCTAAAGTGTCACTGGTACTTGGTATGTCATATTAAGACAAAGGACAAAGTGTTTGTTGTGGCATCACAGTAACTGTCTAACAGATGCGCCTAGGTAGCCCCATTTATAACTCGTTGTCTATGGTGCTTTGTAAGTCTTTTTCAGTACAAACAAGGCTTTTTTAAGGTCTTGTTATGCAGCATTTTTAGATAAACTATAAGTAGAACCTATTCTAAAGTCTCTTTGGTTCTTTGTCCTATCAAATTAAACTAAGCCTTTGTTAAGGTCTTATTACTACCAGCATACCAGCCTCCAGACCTAAAGGCCTCCCCTGATCATATCTCAACAAAGTCAGACACAAAATCATATATTTCATTTTTGAAAACAGAAAAAATATTTTTGGATAAACACAACAGTGAGAAGGTGCTATGTGGCATCACGTGATGTTACAGGCAACAGACGGGTTGACAGGTGCCAAATGGGGATATCTATCTATCTATCTATCTATCTATATCTATCTATCTATCTATCTATCTATCTATCTATCTATCTATCTATCTATCTATCTGTCTGTCTGTCTGTCTGTCTGTCTGTCTGTCTGTCTGTCTGTCTGTCTGTCTGTCATAAGAAAAAGAAAATAACTAAATGCTACTCAAAGAAATCACAAGAAGCTATAACAAACGATATTTAAAATAATATCTATGCTCATATCATCAGTGGAAGATGGGACTGGCTAAATGCTACCTTTGAGTGTCATAACCTGAGCATCACGCAAACTCGACAGAAGAAGCTTCTTTTCCTTCCCATTGTAGATGGCCATGAACCTGATTATAAAGATATAACAATATGACAAGAAATAACAATATGCAGAATTTGAATAGAAATAAATAATAACATTGCATTCTCAGAATTTTTCATACGTGAACTACACAGAAGTTTTCCCTTGAATTGCAATAAGCTGGGTGGGCACAGCACAGGTTTAATTTACTTTGATATCTGAGAAAACATTTGTTTGACTATCTACTGACCAGAGAGGCAGTTTGAAACGTGGTAGAACAATCCTGTAGCATTTTTCAAGGGAATGATGATGACATTACAATGAATCCCATTAGTATATGTTTGGATTTGGTGTGTTTATTTTTTTATATATTTTCAACAGTGGTTATTATTAATAGTTACAATCAAGTTTGAAGTGTCCTAATTTGGTCTGTTTAATTTGTGGAATTTTTATTGTCATTTTTGTTGTTTCAGATTGTTATTCCTTTTCAAAAACGCCACCATAGTTATATTTGTATTTAGTATTTATGTGTATTTTATTTTTTATTGTCATTTTCGAATGATTATTTGTCATAGTTTTGTTTATTCTGCTATGTTCACAATTGTGTGCCATTCTTTGTATGTTGTGGGTGGGGCCTCAAGAGGTGGGGCCACCCTGACATCACTCCCTCTTGCAATTTAGGACCAGTGCTGACTAAGCTAAATTCATGAGAACATTCCAGCACAAAGAAGTTTATTGTGAGTATTTTTTTGGGTCGATTTTCTGGCTTTTCTGATTGTTTCTGCTCCGTCTTTGGTTTTCTGCTTTTGGATTACATATTGGGAATTATTTGCACTGGATTGCCTTTTAGGTATATTCTTTTCGCTATTTTGAGCATTTCAGTTATTTGTTTCATTTATGTAGATAAAACCACAATTTATAAAGATTACAGTTTGGGATTGTCTTTATAAGCCAGAGGTTTTATCTCTGTTGAAAGACATTTTTGTATATTAAAGTCTTTTTGAACTTTAAAGGCCAGCTGCCCATTATGGGGCCTGCTCAGGTGGTGGTCTGCAGGTAGATTTTCTGGAGCAATTTGTTTTGAGGTTTGCAATTTATGGGTTGGCCTGTGAAGGTTGTAGCCTGCCTGTTGTGAATCTTTTTGGAGGCCTCAGCTCATCTGCCATATTTGAGACATCAAATGATATTAGCCATATTGTTGATAGCAGCTGTGCCAAATTTTTAGCATAGAATCATAAAGAAGAGTCTCTTCTCAAAAGAAACCACCTGAGCCAAGTAGGCAGAGCACTGAACAGAGATGAGGGAACATCTATAGAAAAAGGCCTGGCTGCTTTTTGTTCTTTTCCAGGTACAAGTGATCTCACACACCTTCAATCATGTTGAGGTCGGAGCTACAGTATATAATGTAGTAGTCAATCTAGTGCTGTTAGTGTTCTGTCTGCAGACGTTTACTCCAAGTAGGTTTAATTGTGTTAGCAAATGCTTGGAGTCATTGCTGTACTGAAAAAAAATGAAGTTTTTTTTTCCCAACAACCACTTGCAGGCTTTGGCCTAAACAGGCCTAAAAATGGGAGCTAGTTTTAAAATGTTCAAAACTAAAGAAAGTCCAAAAATATAACAAAAATGTCTTACATGGGAGAGAAAAACAGAAAATTCTGTCTTTTTGAGACAACCCAAAACAAAAATAGTTATAAATAATTTATTGCAATAGAAAAACTGAGAAAATGGATTTCCCTAAAAACACAGGCTGAGGCAAAGTCTTAATATGTGATCACAGAACAGAATCCAAGACAAAAATATGTCTAGAAACCAAAAAAAGAGAAATAAAAAGCAATATTCATTATGAACTCCTGACACGTTCAAACTCATTGATATAAAAGGCAGAGGAAGAACGCAGCAGCAGTGATGTCAGGGTGGCCCCACCTCCTGGGGCTCCACCCACAAAGTACAGAGAATAGAGTCACATTTACAGAAATTACATTAAAATGTGAAAATGAGAAGTAACAAAAAAAAAAACACTATAAAACAGACAATAAATGCAAGTCAGGCACAACAAGCTGGGAATTGTCACCCTCTGTTTTGTATTGCACACAGAAATATAGTATCCCCTGAAGTGTCTTGAAAGTGGTGTGTCCTTTTGTATGTTGGACCTTGCTTCACCTCCTAACAAACATGACTATGAGCTTGCCTTTTAGTAAGTCAAGGGGTAGTTTTATCCAACAACTCGATAATGGGTGAACTAACTCAACAGAGACAGTACCGTATATACTCGCGGATAAGTTCTCCCGTGGATAAATCGGGAATTGACTTTACAGTATAATTTCTGGTATTTTATAAGTCGAATGTGGAAAACTCATGCTATTGGTACAAGGGATTATGATATGCTGATGCCCACCTCGGCACGGTGGCGCAGTGGGTAGCGCTGCTGCCTCGCAGTTGGGAGACCTGGGGACCTGGGTTCGCTTCCCGGGTCCTCCCTGCGTGGAGTTTGCATGTTCTCCCCGTGTCTGCGTGGGTTTCCTCTGGGCGCTCCGGTTTCCTCCCACAGTCCAAAGACATGCAGGTTAGGTGGATTGGTGATTCTAAATTGGCCCTAGTGTGTGCTTGGTGTGTTTGTGTGTGTCCTGCGGTGGGTTGGCACCCTGCCCTGGATTGGTTCCTGCCTTGTGCCCTGTGTTGGCTGGGATAGGCTCCAGCAGACCCCCGTGACCCTGTGTTCGGATTCAGCGGGTTGGAAAATGGATGGATGGATGGATGATGCCCACCTGAGAGAGTAACCATGGAGCACACAGTCTTTTTTTCTATGTATTGTGCCTACATGACCACACGTATACCCAAACTATTCCAAAACAACGTTTGCACTGATTTGTGTTTTTTGTATCTCACACCCTCATACACCTTTATTGTAAGAACATCTCTTATCTACTATGGAGCATTCATTTTAAATTAAACATCATTGACGTAGCGAAAGAAATTGGTAACTGCGCTGCTGCAACAAAATTCGATGTGTCTGAGAAACTGATGTGAGATTGAAGGCAAGAAGAAGATATAAAAAAAAAATTAAGTGTCGCATTTTTGAACGGGCGTATAAGTGATTTTATGATCGATTTTTCGGGATTCAAGACCCGACTTATACGTGAGTATATACAGTCATTAATTTCTTAGTATTTTGCATGTTTAGAAAATGTCTTAATCCTCCAACATTTTTAATATGGGAAAAAGCATGTTTTGGATCGTTTTGTAAAATGTGTTTTAATTGACATGTTCGTGTCAAGGATAACACCTACATTGTGTTTTGATTCAGTAAAATTAATGGTTACTATATTATATATAGCTGAGAAAGGTGTTGTGATTGTAAAGTTTATAAAGTTTTTGTGGACTTTTCTGTTCATCATTTTATGAGTTTAGGACCCAAGGATCAAGTGTTGACATTTTATTATCATTTTACTATGACAACTTCTTTGTTTTTTCAAGAGCTCTGCTATTTTGTGACATTTATGTTGTCTGTCTCCTCAGCAACACCTCCAAGAATTTCCCAGGAAATGCAACACTTCTGACATCACAGATGTGACAATATAAAGGTCAACCCAGGCATTTACAGGATATCCAAATTTGTAAAATGTACAAAGAGACAGATCTCTCAAAAAAATATTCAAGTGTCACATTTTTAAACGGACATATAAGTCGGGGTCTGATTTTATGATCGATTTTGTGGGTTTCAAGGCTCGACTTATACGTGAGCATATACAGTAAATCCAAAAAATAAAATTATGACGGGAAGATGCAGAGGCTGGGGATGGGCAACAATCACTACTAAAAAGTGAAAAAACTGTCTTTCGCCTAAACCAGAGTGCAATCAAAAAAAAAAAAAATCATAGTCTAAGTTCAAAGCAAGGATTTGTTAACCAGGAGTAATAAAAATAAGATTCTTATAGCAAAACGATTAGGAGATTTATTTGTCAAGCTTGGATACTAAAGGACTAATGTGTGTGATCTTTATACTGTCACCCAAACAAGTGCATCACAGAGAATTTTGGGAATTGTTTGCAATTTAACAACTGAAACAACATGTATCAAAATGGTGTTTTCATTTCTGCTGGAAGCATACATAGACAATTTCAGAATCCCTGGTACAATGAAATGAAAATTTTTACAAATCACAGAATATCATGTTCTGTCCCCCAGAATAACACATCCAGAATGCTGCTTCCACATTCCTTCCTATAGAACACCTGGAAACTGAACTTTTCAAATTGAAGGACCCACATGGTAAACCAAGATGACCTCTGTGGGTAGTTGAATGTCCATGTCGGTGTACAATGGTAAGTGTACATCTCACATAGCACTTCCTTCAAGTAGTGGAACCCTTTCTCCAGTGCCCACACGAAAGACATTCTTTTTCTGTGTTATATCTATCTATCTAAAGGTTTAATACAATGTAGTGACTGTAAGGCAAACATGATCACATTGGTATATTTTTGTCAGTCTTTTTTCATGGCTTGTATATATTCACTGTGCTATTGTTGCTTTTGATAGTTTAGAATTATTATGATTTTATGCCATTTCTGGTGGTTTTGTTTATCATTTGTCAATCATTTGTGGCCATTCCATGCACTTTGTAGGTGGAGCCCCAGGAGGCGGGGCCAACCTGTCATCACTGTTTTTGGGCCTGCCCTCTGGCTTTATAACTCATTCAGAGGGAAGGATTAAGTAGTAGCTCACTGAGTTGGTAAGGAGTTGTTTTGTCTTGGTAGAGTAATATATATTGCTCTACTTTCCCCTATTGAATTATTAATATGTAGCCTTAGAATGCCTAATCTCACAGATTTACCACTGTTTATAAGGTATTATTGTATATAACTTATCCCCACCTTCCCTTCTATATCTATAACCTCAGGCAATTAGATGTAGTAAAAAAGACAAGCAGAAGTTAAGTTACACATAAAATAATGTATTACTGATAATATTCATAAATAATAACAAAATACAAAGTACATTTGAATATTGGCAACCATACAACCTGATAAAATGGTGATATGTAGTTCAGGCTGCACACAGACTTGTAATTACTTAAATGTCTCTAGTAAAGGCATCATTGGTGCTCAGCTTTCAGCCACATGTCTGTTCAAAATGGCTGCTGAGCTGTGCTGTTCATTGTGTTGTCTTCATCATCACAGGTTAGCAAGAGAGATGCTTCTTTCAGATGTTGGTTAGTAAGAGAGAGATTGTGAGGTTAAACACATACATTTATAGATGTTCTGTCCAAACCCTAGAGCCAATAGGACATCATGGTACTTAAAGGCCTCTGAGACAAGCCAATTCCAAATAGCCATACCTCAGAGCAATGGGGGAATAGAACATCTTAACACCTGCCCCCAAACCATATGTTAAAGTACACCTTAGCCTACTTGCCTTTGAGGTAGAAATGACTTTAGCAAAGAAACACTTAGCAAACTGGTTTAAGACACATCCCCCAAATCCTGTCGTAAAATTCAAACAGACCCATTCCTAAGGTTAAACACTAAATTACATTCCTTTGCCTAAATTACAAATAAAGACATACAAAATATTCATCAAGTTATATGTAAAATCTCACATCACAACAGGAGTCTATTATTAAGTATTGCTATTCTGTTTGGATTTTCTGGTTTTAAAGATTATTCAGCGTTGAACAGTGTTTCGTAACTTGTTAGCTTTGGATTGCATTTAAGGCAACCATTTCTGCTCTTTTGATCATATTTGTTATATTTGCCTTGTTATATTTTTTCCTTCTTTCAATAAACATGCTTTTTTTTCCATCCCTTATAAAGAATTTTAGTGATATTTCGGATTTTGTTGCATTTGATGAGCTTTTAAAGCCAGCTCTGCACTTAGAAATTCTTTTGTTTGCTTTTGAAGTTGGGCATAATATTTTCTTTCATCTACTGCTGTAACAATGATTAACTGAGGAAGGATTATTGGAATCTACTGATAAATACATCAAAGTATCATCGACATACAAGTTGGGTTGATATTATGTTTTTGAAGTATATAGTCTCTAACAGAACTGATCTCGGCTGCCAATAGTGATAGACACAATGTCTAACTACAGACCAGAATGAGGAAGTACTGTCTCTAGACCTGTTTGTACAGTACATACTGTATATAAAATGACCTGAAAAATGCAACTAAATTCTCATGCTGGTGTACCAGAATATTAGGGTCTATAGTGTATAGAGCCGTGCTAAAAGCCTAGTGTTGGTGGCATTAGAAGAAGTCAGAATCTCATTTATAACAGATTACAACTATAGTGCACTGTAACCAGGGAAAAAGCCAGATGAAAGTATTTCAAAAACACAAAATGTATCTTTTATCAGATAAGATTCCAGTTTGTGGATGATGGAGACAAGCCAATGCTATCTGGGTCTGGGAGTATAGGAGCAGGAGCCTTAAAAGTGTCCCCTAAGCACATGTGTGTGTGACAACACATAGAAACTACAATCAAAGCAGCTCAAAATGGCAGTGCCCATAAGGAAAACAAAAATAGTGTCATGGCAAGACTCAAAATATTTTGCCATACCAAAAATAATCCCAGATGAGAAGTCAATTCCAAAATAAATTCTGCACACACTGAAACCTCTAAAGAGAAGAAAAAGTCACAGACATACCTGGAATAATCATAGAGGAAATAAAAAAGGGGTCATAATCATGACAGGAGTGAGATTTGTGTTTGCATACTTACTATTAAATCAAAACCACCATGGGTGCATCTTTTCTACTTTTCTATTCATAATTTTCATGAAGATCTGGAGGATATCCACTTTTGAAACCAAAGGGTTGCATTTTGGCTCTCTAATCAGTCTGTGACCGCTGGTGCACACTGGGATGGACAGCCACTGAGTGTGATGCCACAGAGATTAGCATTAGCACTTACAGATTTGAGGAAAAGTTCAAGTACTCGAGAATCTTACTCACAAGTGAGGGTAGAAGTGATTGTGGGATTAAACAACGCATTGACGGAGAGGAATCAGTTTTACAAATTTTATCTTCACAATTGTTCTACTGAACCATGTTGGTGAAGTGAGAGTTAAATCTGTAGAGTAGTGACTGAAAAAGTGAAATAGTGAGTTGTGGTCTGACACTAATCCATAAAATGTTTGGGTGCCAACTGAGTCACCCCTTTTAATAACAGTGTTGGCAAAGGAAAAATAGACAGGCACACATTGGTGCCAAGTAACAACAAAATTGTAAGTTGCAGTGCCTAGAGAGACAACAAATTAGCTTGGTTGAGTGGTTAGTCCTTTCGGGATAGAGATCTGGCCTGGTGTTTTCTCAGTTCCAAAATGAGACGTCATCTTCCAGGAATGCCTTGGTTTTATAGTCCTCTGGCTGAAAGGGGCGAGCCCTCATTATGTGGCTTCTCTAAGCTGTGGAAGGCGTAAGAGACGACACTGTTAGCAACAGTGCCCTCTTGTGTCCCAGAGGAGTATCTCTTACCTCAGAGACCCTCTGACACACGTCAGTGACAGAGTTCAAGCAGCCAAGATTAAATTTCTTGCACATGGTTGCTGGGTTTACTCTCTCTGATAAGGTAGGGGACTCTTCAATATGGGAGCAAATTGGAGTAGAACCACTGATACTCTGAATTCAGAGGAGCCAGTTGAGGGAGCTTGTAAATGTAGCTAGAATGCCACTTTGGTGTCTCTCAAAAAAAGGCATTCAAGGCGCTGCCTACTAGGAAAAGGCCAGGGGGCAGAACCAGGACATGCTGGGGGCATTATACTTCACAAAACTCCTGGGACCATCTTCAGGAAAAGACGGAGGAAGGTGCTGGGTATAGACAGGCCTGGCCAGATCAGCTCAGCATGTTGTTACCGGAATCAGTTATGATTAAGTTTTAATTATGGAAAGGAATTAAATGTGGAAATACAGCAAGTGATTTCTTCAACAGACTAGGCTCGAATTGAATGTACCTGAAAGTTAATTTATAAATAATTGTAAAATGTCTTCCTCTGGCATTGATCCAAATTTAATATGGTGGTGTTCACTGCAACTCAATTAGGTCAAGAGTCTCTTAATTTATACTTGGGTCTGTGGAGGTTGGGAGTCTATCCCATCAAAAAAAATGTATAATCCCCTTGCTACTAACATTAGGTGGATTTGTGTCAGACAGTCCAGTTTCATATTTTACAGTGTATTATTTGTTGAAGAAAACACACATCTGCAACCCAGCATTTTACCCTTGGTCACCTCGCTGTTGTTCCACATTTCATCTCGCACAGTTATTAAGGTAGACACCTGAACTATCATTTTGGATGTTGCTCCACAGCTTGCTGCATCTTCATGATCCACACTGCGAGATCATTTAAGTTGCTTTTACTGAGGATTATACTTTCTGCCTTCCATTTTCAGAAAGTTTTAGCTGCTTCAGTTAAAGACAGATTTATGGTGGCTTTACAAATGAATCAACTCCGCTTCTTTCATTATCCATTAAAATCTGGAACTGAGCTTCTTGCTCACCAGTTTTGGACTTTTTTCTTTGTGATTTATTTGTTTTATATGTGTATGGGTGGTGGGGTTTTAGTGGGAATAGGTTGTTTTGTGCATTGATTAGCATCTGTTATGGTCTGTTTATTTGAATGCTCTTTTTTTAATGTGTGTGTTGTCACACACATGCGAGTAGGAGACAACTAAAGGGCCTGAATAATGGTAATTCCACATCCGACCAGGGGGCGGCAAGGTGCACTGACTGTCTTTCTCAATCCCTTGCAGACCATTCTCAGGAAATCCCGCTGGGTTCTGACACCTTCGATGACGTCACTTATGGCTCTGCCCACTCTGATGATGTCACTTCCGGTGCTGGCATGTAAAGACGCCATCTTTGCTGACAAGAGTCAGTTCAGTTGTGGACTCCAATCTGTAAAGATCTTGTGATTTATTTTCAACCTTTTTCAGCCAGGACATAATATGGGTGGCTGCCTCAAACTTTCCTGATGTCTCTGTGTGATATTTGTGACAGTGTATTGTAACAGTAGAGGGCGCTATTGTCCTCTTGAACCCTCAGGTACCACTCCAAACTCCAGGTAAAAGTCCAATACTTATTATTTTTATTATAATAGTATCATGAACTAAGCACCCTCCACTCCACGTTACACAAACAATAACAATACTCCAATTACAATATTCAATAACAATCCTCCTTTCCTAGACACTTAGCCACCCTTCCTCCCAGCTCATCTCCCTTGTCTGGGTTTCCCACAGTCTTTTATAGTCCATGACCCGGAAGTGCTCCTGAACCCTTGTCCATATGACTCCTTAGCACTTCTGGGTCGGATGAAAACTCTCATTCTTCATCCCGGAAGTACGTCATTTCCTCTGTCGCGGTAATTAAGACGCACATGTAAGTCCTTGAGCCTCCCTGCAGCGTCCTCTGGTGGGCCCCACGGTGTCCAGCATGGTCGGGAATAAAAACTCCATTGTCCAGGATTCCCTGCTGGTCTTCGGGGGAACTTCCATGCTACAGGGAGGGCTCCATCTAGCGGCCTGGGGGTATTGGCCGGGATAAACGACCGGCCATCTCCCACAGTATATATCCGTGTTTTACTTAGTATCCTTTGGTTAATTTAAGATATCCCTCATTTTCTGTGTTTATCTTTTTGGCGGGTGATGGGGTGGCTGGATGTGGTACAACATTGGCTAAATCTGAACATACAGCAAGTTCTGATTCCTACTGGGACTGGACATTGTGGCGACTTGTTCGTGTTCTTATTTGAGTGAATTATTACAAAATGATACAAGAAACAATTCTTAGTGGGTCAACATTTCATGATGCTATTAAATGTTCCATCTTTCTCCAGTATGTTGTCCATTCTAGAAGATCATGATTTTATCATTTATCCAGTTATCAAACATCAGTATTACTCCATATTAAGTATCAGTAGTCACTCATCACTCATTGCACATCACTATTCACTTGCAACTCATCCCACATTGCTTGTCAATTCTCATTCATCATTCTTCACCACTCACTTATCATTCGTCATGCCTCACATTTCACTGATCAGATCTTGCTCATCATGTATTATTTATCAGTACTCAATTTTTGCTCATTCATTCGTCACCTTTCATTACCAGTCTTTTTTAATAGAGCTAATCAGTGGTGTGGCCGGAAGTGAAAGTTATTTGCAATAAGATAAGATGTTGCTTTTGTTTCACTTATTGTTTATTTTTTTGTGTTTTTCCAAAGGATACATTCAACAGTATCCTTCACTGTTGCATTTTACTTCACATAAATTGCTTTGTTTTAGCAGAATTCTAAATCATATTTATGCACATACTGATTAAACCTTCATGTAATAGTTTACACTGATTCTGCTGTCTTTACTTTGGGTTATGTGGTTTAAAGAAAGTGGATAGACAATATTAAGTTTAGGATTGATACATAATTGCATTTTGGAAGAGTACTAAAATGAATATGGGTAAAGCACAAATAGTTCAGTTATTTAGTGTGTCAGTTATTTTTCATAATTGAATATGAAAAACAGCTTAGTAACAGACAGAGTTGCAGCTTCTCTTCTCCCAAAGAGCAGATGCAAGTCCTGTTTTTAATCAGTAATTATATAATTAAATAATAATAATAACAGTAGTAAACTATTTAATTACATTTGTATAGCACTTTTCTCACTACTCAAAGTGGTTCACATACCCAGGGGTACCACTTCAACAACCATCAATGTGTAGCACCCACCTAGATGATGCAACGGCAGCCATCATTATGCTCACCACATATTAGTTAAGGAATTGATATTCAGTACTCTTTCCCAGAGTTTCTCAGTGTATACTGGTTTTCCTCCTGTAGCCCAAACACATTCAAGTGGCCTGGAAAGACTAAGTATGGGTTTGTGCCACTTAGCGGTATTGTACTCCGTTCAGTGCCAGTTAATGTTTTACCTGTCGAGAGCTTGCCCCACACCTCTTCTGCTCTGCCTGCACACCAAAATCACATTTATAGGCCCTTGACGATACAAAAGTCTGACTTTGCACAGTCATACAATGGGGCTTACAGTTCACTTTCAACAAAGAAGAAAAACAAAGACAAAGCAAAGTCTGTGTGTGTCTTGGCATTGCTTAGGAGATTTTGTTTTTCCTCAGTTGTGTCAAGAATCCAAGAGAACAATTAATTGCTTATTCCTCCCTTTTGCCCATAAGCCATCATAATAAGTAGAGGTATTATAAAGTGGGTGAAGGAAGTTGTGTGTTCACAGATGGTGGACCATAAAAGGAAGCTGAAGTTATTTTTCCCACCTCATGCAGCTTGCTTCACAAGCCATCCTGAGTGGAAAATAACCAGCAGAGTCCTCTGAAAGCAACAATCCCTGGCATTGTGTGAGATTAATGCAGCCTTGTCTCGTCAATCTGTCTACTCACTTGTGAAGTGGGGTTTATCCTCTTCCATACATACTGAAATAGATAATAATAACATTAATAATAATAATCCTGCCATGCATCAGTGCTGCTGGGTCAGTCTTCCTCGATCCCTGTAATGACACAAGAAGGATCAAATAACAAGTGGAGGTGTTAATGGATGGAGTGTTTAGATCTTGGACAAACTCCTGGCTGGGGTGCCTTCTGTGTAGAGCATTGATTTTCTTCAATGGTTTCTTTGCACACATTAAGATGAGCTACTGTCCAGAATCAGCCTCAGGATCTTTAGTCACTTTTGGCTTGTCCCTATTCTCATTTGAAATCAAAAGGAGGCCTTTTCAGTAGACACCCTGTGACTTTGAAAAAAGTCATCCTCTGATATTAGTGCCTCTGTTAGTGTCTTCAAGACCCAGCTCATGGTCTATTTGTTTCCTAAAACCTTTTTGGGTTCTTGAACAATTCCTTTTTTAAAATGAACCTTTTAAACTCACCCTCACTTTTGACCGCTTTCTGCTATTTTGGATTACCTGGCTGTACCTTCACCATAGTTCACTTCATAAAATTCTCTAAATTGGCTTCTGTCACACACAAAAGCTTAGCACGGACTTCACTGCCTCTTATTAGATAAGAATGATGAGGAACGGTAAAGAGTAACTGTTTTTCCCTTTAGAATGGAGGAAAAAAAATTCCACTAAACCATGATATAATTTAAATAACCATGATATAATATAAATCCACTGTGCCACTTCCAGCCCCGTTGTTATTTAAAGAACAAGACAACCAGAGGTCAAAGTTCATTTTGGACCTTGATTTCTCAGAGGATGATTCCTCCCAAGAAGAAGCATAAAGCAGAACTGTTTTCATGATAGGATCGTGTGGCCCCGTCCGGGACACCCAGGAAGAGAGGAGGAGGGCTCATTCCTCCTCCAGACCGCGAGGGGCTGTCCACCCTGGTTGTATTGGGGGCCACGGGTACAGGGCTTGGAAGCCCAACCCTGTAGGGGCCCGTGGTCACCTCCAGGGGGTGTCCCCCTGCCTGAAGGACCCTGGACCAGGAAGTGCGGGGGGGGAGAAGAGAGGGAACACCCGGAGTGCTCCCAGGAGGACAGCCGGCATTTCCGCCACACTGGGGCATGTCCGCGGGATTGCCAGTGCACACCTGGAACACATCCGGGTATGGATAAAGGGGCCGCCTCCCTTCATTCGAGGCTGGAGTCGGGTGGAAGCAGGACAAGGTGCAAGAAAGAGAGAAGGAGGCGTTCCGAACAGGCAGAGTGGTTGGCCTGGACTTTGGGGAAGATTGGGGTTTGTGGCACAATAATTGTAAATAGTAGTGTAAATAAACGTGTGGTGGTGCAACTTAACATGTCTGCCTGTCTGTGTACGGGTCAAGTTCCACAATCGGCAGTCCTTGCATTTTTCTGTTGCTTTAACAAATATATTTTGTAAAAACTACCTTCCACTAGACAGGGTATCACCCTACTCTTTGAATACTATATTTCTGTTTTATCGTCAAAAAATGTTCATGAAAGGCATTTAACCTCAAAGGTTCTTTTTATTTAGGTGGACATGTTAATCCTGCAAATGCCTAAATTGTTATCCTAGATTCACAAGTACATCCTGCAGCATTTACCTATTTAACATTCTCTCACCTTAGACACACTGCACTCAGCCTAACACACTGCCCTTAATGAGCATTAACAATGTCCCAAGGTTACACTTCAGGATAACTTAGCAAAAGCCAAAAGCCACCTCAAGGACTGTGCTCTGAATGATATTCCATTAACTTTCTTTGAACAGACTGCACGGATATTCTAATAGAAGCCAAGTGCTTGCTTGAAAGCCTTTCCTTTTTCGAGTTACAGGTATGGCTGTTATCACAATAACAGTCCAAAAACATTGAAATAAGTTTGGGGCAACCACCCGTATATTGTGCCCTGGCTGTAATTGGATAATTTTGTTGAGATGTTCACAGGTTTGAGTCCAAAACAGAACTGATTTGAGTGTGAGAATATGGCAGCTTTAAAGGCCAGGACAGGAAGTGATGTCATTGGGACCAGAAGTGACACCGTCAATAGCGCCGGAAACCAGAGGTGACATTTTCAGGGACCAGAAGTGGCATCATTGATGGCGCCGGTGCCAGAAGTGGCATCATCAATAGCGTCAGAACCGGAAGAGATGTCATCAATGGTGCCGGGACCTAGTGGGATTTCCCGTGGATGGTCTGCAGAGGATTGAGAGAAAAAGTCAGTGCAGCTTGCCACCCCCTGGTCTGGCGCTAGTCTGAGCGACCTCCATATTTCTCTTGAGGCAAACATTCACAGTTACTACATTATGAACAGTGCTTAGGGGGTTAATGTCTTTCTTGTCCTTGCACTTGATCACAGTCATTTCGATTTTTTGCCACACAGCTACTGGTGCACCACGGTAAAGCTTCACACTACTACATTCACCAGGTATATTGCAGCCGTTCGGTCATACATGTATTAGTTTTACTTTCTGTGTCAATGGCCAATGACCAATTCACATTGTCATCACTATTGCTCAAATAGAGAAATGGTTTCGTTTCAGTTGGTTCTAAAACTGACTTTATGGCTTTCATTTGCTATTGCATTTTTATTTAAAGGCTCCACCCCACTCTTGAATATTGTTGTTACCATAAAGTGTCAGAACACTTAAAAATATTTATGATTTTTTGCAGCATGATGTTATTTCATCCACTTGACCGCAGCAGAATACTGTCCCAAGGATCATTAGGGGTTAATACTGTAGTGTGGATCACTACACATCATCCCAACCCTGACTTGGGTTTAACTGTATTTATGTAAAATTCTGAACCTGGTAGTTGTGATACTTCTGAAAATGTTTTTTTTTTTTTATCTTTTCCTTTATAGGGTGTTTTTGATAGCTACTTTGTGTAAGATATTGAATCAGCAGAAACTGGACAGCCGATAAGTTCTCATGGTCTGGTTGCTTGTTAGTAACATTACTTTAAACTACCCATGAAGCATGTTAACCTTAGAGTCCTTGAACCAAGTTTTGTAAAATTTGACTTGCTTGTATGGAATGTTGTTTGATTTTAAGAAATTCAATAAAATGTTATAAAAAAAAAGAAAAAAAAAAAAAAAAAAGTCCTTATCCCCCATTTCACATCTTCTTAAAAGCATATACACGCTGGTTAGATTATCTAAACTTAAACATACCCATTTTAATGCTTATACCTTTTCTTTTCTTTTGCATTTGCATATCCCCCAGTATCCAACACCATTTTTAAAACACATTTGTCATTCCACTGTAATATTTTTCTTCAAAAACATTTGATTCATTAGTCATGTGCCTCCTAATGATTCAATGAGCTCATTTGCACCCCAGTTACAGAACACTTTGATCACACAATGCAGGTAACATGAGCTTCCCTTTATGAGCTCTAGCCACAACAGTTTTAAAATCCACATCTAATTAATATTAAAATAACACACAAAAATTAAAATTACAAGTCATATTTAGCACACCTTTACTGTTTTTTTTATCTTTGTCACAATTTCTCTCTTACAACACCTCATATATACAGTATGTGAGGATTGTGTTTTATGATGTTCAGGGTTAATTCCTGATTTGTGTCCAACAATACTCAAGTGGACTCTGGCACGCTATGACCCTACAATAAATAAAAATGTAAATTCATATGATGAATGCTTAGTAGTATAACATTATTTCATTGAATAAAACTAGTACACAATAGTTCTGTTAACTGGCTAATACAGTGGAACCTCAGTTTGCGAGTAACTTGGTTTACGAGTGTTTTGCAAGACGAGCTAAAATGTTTAATAAATTTTGACTTGATAAACGAGGAAGGTCTTGCAATATGAGTAGTATGTATACGCTTTGTCTGCTGAGTGTCATGTGATCACAGCTGATGGTTCTTCTCTCTCTCGCTGCGGGATTGTGGGCAATCGTCTCCTATTCTCTGTCTGAGTCGGCGTGCCTCACTCATATAGTCAACATCCGTATGAGCATATACTGTTTACTACAGCATTGTGACTGTGTGTGTGTGCACGCGTGCGTGTGTGTGTGCTGTGACGTGCGAGTCCCCGTCTTGCACCACAAAACACGAAGCTGAGTCTCAGTACTTTAGCAACACCAGCTTTATTCAGCTTGAAACAGCAACAGCGCAGTTATTTGTTGTAGCGGGATCTGCCACTCTCCTATACACAGACACAGCAGTCAGGCAGGGTCGTGGCCAAGTAGTACTGTGCCTTGCACATTTATAATGTTCCTTGTTCCTTGTATCACCCATCAACAGCAGGCGCTTATAGCATGTCCACAATCTTTTCGGATTCGCTTTTACGGCGGAGTGCTGGGAGACTGCAATTGCTTTGGGACGTTCTTCCACGTGTCGTCCCGTTGGGTGGAATCCCACAAGAGTTTAGAAACTCACTCACACCAGCCATGATTCTTTTCAAAGGTAAAGTGCAGGTTAATTTGTTTTATGTATTTTTACTTTATATTTTGTATTAATCATTTTTATATGAATAGTTTTGGGTTGTAGAACGAATCATCTGAGTTTCCATTATTTCTTATGGGGAAATTCACTTTGATATACGAGTGCTTTGGACTGCGAGCACGTTTCCGGAACAAATTATGCTCGCAAACCAAGGTTCCACTGTACTTTATTTTCTCCTTAACTTGTATAATGGAAGCTAGTACTACTACTACTACTGATAATAATAATAAATGATTATTATTCCTTGTGCCAAATGTTATCATAGCATTATAATAGAAAAAGCAGGTTCATGAAATCCCTGTTTCCAAGTTGCACTGGCAGGAAAGAGCCCTAGACAAGCCAGTCCATCGCAGGGCTTGAATAAAAGTGTTTCCTATTAACACATTGACCTCAACTGTCAAGTAATGTAATTGCCAACTGCGTAGAGAAATTACATGAAATCTGCAAAGAAGAAGAATTTTACCTGAAGGCTTTGAGATAGAAAAAAAAATCACCAGTACAATAAAGGTGTAACAGATGAGGCTTGTGTCCACCTCTCGAACCCTCAGGTACCACTCTTGACACGAGGTAAAAGTACAACTACTATTTATTTTGTTGTCATACAGTGCACAAAGCACTCCTTCCACCACACTCATATACACAATACTCTCTCTATAATAACAATCCTCCACTCCCAGACACTTAGCCCACCTTCCTCCCAGCTCAGCTCAGTGTCTGGGCTTACCCAGAGTCCTTTTATAGCCCCTGACCCGGAAGTGGCTCCAAGCCAAACCCACAAGTCCGTTTTCCTTCCGGGTCAGGGCAAACAGTGCTTTTCTTCATCCCGGGAGCACATCGCTTCTTCCAGTCACGTGACTGAGATGCACTCCCGGGTTATAGGGCATGCCAGAGCCCACTAGCCCCCCTACAGCGACTCCTGGCGGCCCCCAAGGTATCCAGCAGGGCTGTGTCACAACACTACAAAGTCCATGAGGCCCTGCTGGAACTCGGGGCACAAATATGCTGTCCGGAGGGCTCCTCCTAGCGGCCTGGGGGTGACGACCGGAGTCCATAGCCGGTCGTCTGTCACAAAGGACATTATTTATCTGGCCAGTTTCAGACATCATTGTTTTACTGGTTTGTTGCTTCAAATAAAGTGTGGTAGTAATGACCGTCACCCTTTGGGTGACCTAAAACCTCTTAGAGAAAACAGGGAGGACGAAGTTTAAATCATAAACCATTTATTCTTTTTGAAGAGGGAGCACTTCTATTACAGGACGCTGTAACCGGACACACACAGCATTCTGTAACAAGATGCACACCTTTTCCACTAGATGAGGTCTTCTTTATACATAAGTGAAAGTTACACAATTAGATCACTTCCATCATATAAAGTTTATCATCATTATTGGCCGCTTTCAGTTGCTAGCCGGACACAGGGCAAAATGAACCATACTAAATTATAAGTAAACACGGTCAGCAAAAACACGTAGATCATTAATGTCCAGCATCGCATGTTTGCTTTGCCATTTTCAGCTCCTTTCTTTATTAACACAGAAGCTGAAGGCAGATGCCTTCCTCATACAGCAAATAAACTGAGTTTCCTGCTGACAGCCTAATGTAGTCTGCTTGCATCCTACAGCTGTCCTAGGTTACCTGGAAATGCGTTTACATTATACAGTGAACTTTGCTAAATGTGCTTAATTATTTTAAGATATAAAATCCAAACTTCACAACTATTAAAAATATAATAACAAGACAAATTAATTACCACAAAAGTAAAAATTAAAAGAAATAGTAAAATGAGACAAAACACTTCAGAAGAGCATAGTGCTCTAAATATGGATGAATGGATGGATAATTGTCCAAGGGCCCACTGCAGCTTGCACTGCTGGCCAGGGAAATGGAAAAGTTTGGTTAATCAGTGTATTTTTTAAAAAGAAGTTTACTTTTACAGTCACATTTATTTATTTAGCATATGCTTTTATCCAGTAAAGGGTAGTGTGGTAGAACAATAACTAGTGCAGGTGCCTCTCAGCTGCTGACTTTGAATCCTGGCCCAGTCACTGTCTGTGTGGAATTTTCTTTGGATGGGTGGGTGGTCTTGACTCATTAGGTGTCTTGGCCTGGTTTTGCTCCTGCTTTGTGCCCAAGGCTACACGGTTAAGACTCTGGATCCGGGTGACCCTGTGTTGGTTTCATAAAACAGATGGAATGGATTTTATCCAAGAAAAACTTATGAATTATAGCTTATCATTATGATGCTTCTAAAATTAATTTTGCATACAATTTCACAAAATAGCTTTTTTTAATTTGTAATTTTTTTTGAGTTGAAAACAGAGAATGTTGCTTCCTAAAGCATTGCATACTTCTCTTGTTTCCCTGTGCTTTCCCACGGCTGTGTAACGATCAGTGATATTTTAAGGCTCTCACTCACATCACTGCAGAGGAGCACATCACATTTCATGGTGCATATTTTACCAGGCATATTGCTGCATTTTCTTCACAGGTAAACACACCACACAGAACCCATGCCTTGGTGTCACTTGCAACTGCCCTTTTTTGTTTCTCGATTCTTGGAGATGAAGCTGAGAATATGCGTACTCAAGTGCTGTGGAGTAATGTAACAAATAGCATTTCTGTCCCCAGTGGATCTTTAGGATTAAAATGACCAAGATTGTCATTGTAAACGGCCAAGCGGGCATCATACCACTAGTATAATGACAACACATGTCTCACAGCCCATCAAAATGTCTATATGTGACAGGAAGTTTCTCCAATATTTTTTTTAATTATAGAACTGTATAGATAGATAGATAGATCTTTATTGTCATTGTCACTTTTACAAAGGAACAATGAAATTGAAGGTGCAGTCGACTCAGTGTGAGGAATAAGAGTTAAAAAGACAAGAAAAGAGAAAATAATAACAAACCGAATAGTAATAAAAGTACTTTACAAAATATACAAATTGCACTTGTTGACTTAAGGTCTATATTGCACATTGGTAGAATGATATGGAGCAGTTTTATTTTGAGTTCAGGGCCATGATTGCTTTTGGATAAAAGCTGTTTTTAAGGCGGTTTGTCCTGGTTTTCATAGCTCTGTATCTCTTGCCCGATGGCAAAAGCTGGAAGAGGCAATGACCAGGATGTGATGAATCCTGTGAAATGTCTATTGCTTTTTTGCGGCATCGGGAGGTGTAGATTTGTTCCAGAGTGGGGAGGGTACAACCAATTGTTCTCTCCGCTGTCCTGACGATCCTGTGGAGTTCTTTCCTTTCTGAGGAAGTGCAGCTACCATACCACACACACAGTCCGTACGTAAGCACATTTTCAATGGAACAGTGATAAAAGGCAAGGAGCAGATTTTTTGGGAGATGGTTCTTTCTGAGAATTCTCAGAAAATACAGTCTCTGCTACGCCTTCGTCAGCAGCTCCTTGGTGTTGGCGCTCCAGGTCAGGTCATCCTCCAGCTCAATACCCAGAAACCTGAACATCGGGACCCTCTCCACACAGGCCCCACCAATGATGAGTGGCTGGATTTCAGTTTTGTTTTTTCTAAAGTCAATAGCAAGCTCCTTCGTTTTTATGGTGTTAAGGAGCAGGTTATTGACTGTACACCACTCTGACAGCCACTCCACCTCGTCCCTGTATGCCAGCTCACCCTCCTTGCCCGAGATGAGTCCGACCACCATCGTGTCATCCATGAACTTTGTGATCTTGTTGCTATAGTGAGTGGGGACACAGTCATATGTGTAGAGGGTGTAGAGGAGCGGGCTGAGCACATATAAAGGGGTTAAAATAAAGGTTTATACATTATGTTCGTAATATGATTTACTACATAATTAATGTATTATTAATTATTACTTAGTTATAATTAATTTATAATTAATTTGTGTGATGTGTTAGTATAGGAATATAGTATTGAAATATTCAAAACATTTTTGCCAAGAACAGGCACAGATCACTAATCCTATCATTGTATTCCTTCAGAATAACACCAAGGTGAATTGTGAATGTCCCAAAGGTCCTACTGCTCAAGACACTACTTGATAACTTATTCCATGTGTTTATGGGTTTCTCTCTGACAAAAAAAATTCCTAACACTTGTGCAAAATTTACCCTTAAATTGTAAGTGCAACTTTTAAATGAATAGAAAACAAATGTAACATTTATAGGAAAAACTAAAGAATTCAACATGGCTTGGATGAGTAAGTGTTTTCAAGAGAGAAAGAATTCAAAGGGCTAATGGGATGCATACAAGCAAATACAAAATCAAACATCCACTTATATCGTAGCAAGGTAAACAGATTGTTTTAATCTTAATTAACAAATAGTGTGTATAGGTTGGTAAAACAATAAATTTATAAATGATTGAGACCATTTTAGCTAGGATATCATTATATCAGGCCCTGTTAACATTTTTGTCGTTTTGACAAATTGGCTTAAGCCTCCTGTTTCAGATGTTATTTAAGACTGGGTGAGTTTAATTTGATATAATCAGACGGAATGGAAAAAGCAGGAAATAGTCTGGAGACTTTATGTGAATGAAAAATATGAGATGCAAGCACACTACATCTGAAGTAGACACAGTATGTGTGATCCAGACTTTGAAATGCTGACTAAATTTGTCCACATTACTGCATAGGGTGGGGTTGAATCATCGTATTGATGTTTATTTTTAAACTCAACAACTGAAATGATTCACTCTGATATCAAGACTCTAATGGTGAGTCATTGTGACCAAACTTCTTATGGCGTGTCCCTTTTGATGATCCAACAAGCTGTACCTGCTGTGTTCAAATGTTAATGCCTTCAAATGTTCATCTGGACAGGTCTGACCACCTACAAGCTTATTACTGACTACAGCAGCTCTCCAGTATTCAAGTAAGAAGTTTTTATTTGTGTTTGGGGATTTAATGTTTGATATATTATTTATATATGATCAGCGGTGTAGCTGAACACCAGCTAAACCAAAGAGCTGGTGGTGGATTTTAGGAGGCCCAGACCCCTCATAGACCCAGTGATCATCAAAGGTGACTGTGTGCAGATGGTGCAGACCTATAAATATCTGGGAGTGCAGCTGGATGATAAATTAGACTGGACTGCCAATACTGATGCGCTGTGCAAGAAAGGACAGAGCCGGCTATACTACCTTAGAAGGCTGGCGTCCTTCAACATCTGCAATAAGATGCTGCAGATGTTCTATCAGACAGTTGTGGCGAGCGCCCTCTTCTACGCGGTGGTGTGCTGGGGAGGCAGCATTAAGAGGAAAGACGCCTCACGTCTGGACAAACTGGTGAGGAAGGCAGGCTCTATTGTTGGCATGGAGCTGGACAGTTTAACATCTGTGGCAGAGCGAAGGGCGCTCAGCAGGCTCCTATCAATTATGGAGAATCCACTGCATCCACTAAACAGTGTCATCTCCAGACAGAAGAGCAGCTTCAGTGACAGACTGCTGTCACTGTCCTGCTCCACTGACAGATTGAGGAGATCGTTCCTCCCCCAAACTATGCGACTCTTTAATTCCACCCGGGGGGGGGTAAACGTTAATATTCAACATTATACATAGTTATTGTCTGTTTTTCACCTGCATTATTATCATTCTTTAATTTAATATTAATTATTGTATCAGTATGCTGCTGCTGAAGAATGTGAATTTCCCATTGGGATTAATAAAGTATCTATCTATCTATCTATTGTGGAGGATTGCCGGCTTTCCAGTCTGGCCCTCACCCCCAGGCCGCTAGGAGGAGCCCTCCGGACAGCATATTCGTGCCCCGAGTTCCAGCAGGGCCTCATGGTCTTTGTAGTGTTGTGACACAGCCCTGCTGGATACCTTGGGGGCCGCCAGGAGTCGCTGTAGGGGGGCTAGTGGGCTCTTGCATGCCCTATAACCCGGGAGTGCGTCACAGTCACATGACTGGAGGAAGCGATGTGCTCCCGAGATGAAGAAGACTGTTTGCCCTGACCCGGAAGGAAATGGACTTGTGGGTTGTGCTTGGAACCACTTCCGGGTCAGGAGCTAGCGCTTTGAGTACTGAGAAAAGCGTTATATAAATGTAATGAATTATTATTATTATTATAAAAGGACTAAGGAAAGCCCAGAACACTGAGCTGAGCTGGGAGGTAGGAGGGCGAAGTGTCTGGGAGTGGAGGATTGTATTGGTTTTGAGAGTTTATTGTATATGAGTAGTGTGGTGGAAAGGGTGCTTTGTGCACAGTATAATTATAAAATAAATATTAGTTATACTTTCACCTGGTCTCAAGAGTGGTACCTGAGGGTTCAAGAGGTGGACAAACTCTATATCTGCTACACTATCTATCTATCTATCTATCTATCTATCTATCTATCTATCTATCTATCTATCTATCTATCTATCTATCTATCTATCTATCTATCTATCTATCTAGAGTTCATGTTGCTCGGGGCGGTTCTTCAATTTTCTGCCCTCCAACATATCTGAATATGTTACCTATTTAAATAGAAAATTAAAATGATGTTTAGAGAAAAATCAAGTTAAATTTTGCATAGATTTATTCATATTTAGAGAAACAGCAATAATTTTCCACATATAATTATTTATAAGAATCAACTAAACAAGAATATAGTATTATTGATGATTAAATCACTCAGGCGCCGCCGAGAGTGGCAGCCTTTTCAGCAGCTCCGTGTACGACTTTACATTTCTACCTTTTTTCTCTTTTTTTATTATTTTTTATTGATCACTCCTATCACTTTTTTTTATGTGGATTCATTCCCTGGAAACTTTTACTTTTATAACGTGGACATGGATTTTTATACGCCGAGATTCGTCTATTCAAGTAGTCAACTTCAAGCGCTGAGAACAAATGCCAGTGCCGGTGTGGTTCCCTATTTACCCGACAAAGTAAGAAGGCGGTATCGTGGTAGCAGAGCGGGCACTAAGCTAAAAATGAAGCGGCTTGCAAGAAAGTGGCGTTTTAAGCCTTCGGTGCCTTCTGTGATCCTGGGAAATGTGAACTCAATATCAAATAAGATCGACGAACTGGCTGCGCTGATGAAAAATGTCAGGACCTACAGAGAATGCAGTTTGTTGTGTTTTTGCGAAACGTGGCTAAATAACACCATCCCAGATGCTAACGTGGAACTACCCGAGTTTAGCAGAATTAGAGTGGACAGAGACACAAGTACCTGCGGGAAGCACAAAGGAGGAGGACTCACTCTCTATGTGAATACAAGATGGTGCAACTTTGGACATGTTAACGTCAAAATCTCCACTTGCTGCAGGGACATCGAACTGTTGGCCGTAAGTTTGCGTCCATACTACTTGCCCAGAGAGTTTGGACACGTCATTGTTGTTATTGTTTACATTCCTCCTTGCGCGGCTGTGGAGATAGCGAGTGACATCATCCATTCTGCTGTTGCTAAGTTACAAACGCAGCACCCTGAGGCGCTTGTGCTAATCGCTGGAGACTTTAACCATGCGACGCTGGACAAAACACTACCTGTCTTCTCCCAGTATGTGGACTGTAACACCCAGGGAAATAAGACTATTGATTTACTGTATGCAAATGTTAAAAACGCATACAGTGCCACCCCGCTGCCTGTGCTTGGGAAAGCAGATCATAACCTGGTTCTGCTTCAGCCTCACTACAAAGCAAGAGTGAGGGTCCTACCTACAACTACATGCTCATTCAGGAAGTGGTCCCCTGAGGCAGAGCAGGCACTGCGAGACTGCTTTGGAACTACGGACTGGGATATCCTGCAGGGATCACATAGTGAGAACATTGAGGAGGTTGTTGACTGCACTACTGACTACATCAACTTCTGTATGGACATTGTAGTTCCAGTAAGAACAGTACGCTGCTATGCTAACAACAAGCCATGGATTACAAGTGACATCAAGGGACTTTTGAACCAGAAGAAAAGGGCTTTTAAAAGAGGTGATCAGCATGAGCTCAAGTGCGTGCAGAAGGAACTCTGAGTCCAGCTCAGGGCAGCGAAGGAGCAGTACAGGAGAAAGCTGGAGCAGAAGTTTCAGAATAACAGCATGAAGGAAGTGTGGGATGGGATGAAGATCATCACTGGTTGCAGCTCGAACCGGGGTGCCACCATTGAGAGAGACATGAAGAGAGCAAACCAAATGAACAACTTCTTTAACAGCTTTGACCAACCTAACCCACTCTCACCTCGGAGTACTGCACCCTCCACCCATCCTTCTGCTGATACCAGCATAGGAGAGACATCCCCACCCACAAATTACAGCAGCGCAGGTGAGCAGAGAGCTGAGGAGACTTCGTGCCAGCAAAGCAGCGGGTCCAGATGGAATATCGCCCCGACTGTGAAGGCCTGTGCATTGGAGCTGGGGAGTCCTCTACAGCGCATCTTCAACCTGAGCCTGGAACAGGGGAGAGTCCCGAGGCTTTGGAAAACATCTTGTATCACCCCAGTCCCAAAGGTATCACGTCCTAGTGAACTGAACGACTTCCGGCCTGTCGCTCTGACACCACATGTGATGAAAACCATGGAGCGGCTGCTGCTTCTCCACCTGAGGCCATAGGTCCGCCACGCCCTCGACCCTCTGCAGTTCGCATACCAGGAGAAGGTGGAACTGGAAGATGCCATCATCTATATGCTACACCGATCCCTCTCCCACTTGGACAGAGGCAGTGGTGCAGTAAGAATTATGTTTGTGGACTTCTCTAGCGCCTTCAACATCATCCAACCTCTGCTCCTTAGGGACAAGCTGACAGAGATGGGAGTAGATTCATACCTGGTGGCATGGATCGTGGACTATCTTACAAACAGACCTCAGTATGTGCGTCTCGGGAACTGCAGGTCTGACATTGTGGTCAGCAACACAGGAGCGCCACAGGGGACTGTAGTTTCTCCGGTCCTGTTCAGCCTATATACATCGGACTTCCAATACAACTCGGAGTCCTGCCACGTGCAAAAGTTCACAGATGACACTGCTATCGTGGGATGCATCAGGAGTGGGCAGGAGGAGGAGTATAGGAACCTCATCAAGGACTTTGTTAAATGGTGCGACTCAAACCACCTACAACTGACCACTAGCAAAACCAAGGAGCTGGTGGTGGATTTTAGGAGGCCCAGGCCCCTCCTGGACCCCGTGATCATCAGAGGTGACTGTGTGCAGATGGTGCAGACCTATAAATACCTGGGAGTGCAGCTGGATGATAAATTGGACTGGACTGCCAATACTGATTCTCTGTGTAAGAGAGGACAGAGCCAGCTATACTTCCTTAGAAGACTGGCGTCCTTCAACATCTGCAGTAAGATGCTGCAGATGTTCTACCAGACAGTTGTGGCGAGTGCCCTCTTCTATGCTGTGGTGTGCTGGGGAGGCAGCATTTAGAAGAAGGATGCCTTATGCCTGGACAAACTGGTGAGGAAAGCAGGCTCTATTGTAGGCACGGAGCTGGACAGTTTGACATCCGTGGCAGAGCGACAGGCACTCAGCAGGCTCCTATCAATTATGGAGAATCCACTGCATCCACTAAATAGTATCATCTCCAGACAGAGATGCAGCTTCAGCGACAGACTGCTGTCACTGTCCTGCTCCACTGACAGACTGAGGAGATTGTTCCTCCCCCAAACTATGCGACTCTTCAAATCCACCTGGGGGGGGTAAACGTTAACATTATACAAAGTTACTGTCTGTTATACCTGCATTGTTATCACTCTTTAATTTAATATTTTCTTTATCAGTATGCTGCTGCTGGAGTATTTGAATTTCCCCTTGGGATTAATAAAGTATCTATCTATCTATCTATCTATCTATCTATCTATCTATCTATCTATCTATCTATCTATCTATCTATCTATCTATCTATCTATCTATCTATCTATCTATCTATCTATCTATCTATCTATCTATCTATCTATCTATCTATCTATCTATCTATCTATCTATCTATCTATTAATGATTAGACAAATATCATGACCATTGATACCGTTGGAAGGACAATGCTTTATTTATTTTATAGTGGGAACTCCATGAACACACCCAGCCTTGAGCCAACATGCACACACTCACTCACAGAGACACAGTTAGAGGCCCAATAAATGAAAAAGTAGTAATGAAATATATTAATCAAATGAATGAAAATAAGAACATGCAATAACAAAAACATGTATGCCAAGGGCCCTTCCCAGATACCCAACGCTGATTATAACTCAACTCAACAACAATAAACACCTAACAATAAACACTAACAACAATGTCCAAAGCACTGTCCAGTGTAGTAGAGGCAGTTGACAATGGATGGCGAGTGGAAAATCCTATGAATGGTTCATTGTAATTAATGCAAAGTTTGTCCCATCGGTTTCCTGATGTGGTTTGGGATGAGGTGACTGGGAGCGCTCCCTCTGATGAAGATGTGTCCAATCTGTACAAACTCAAACGAACAGGCAAGCACGAAACAGACCAATACAGCCAGACAGGAACAGTGATCTAAGACAATAAACTGGTAATCCAAAAGAATGAGAAAAGCATTTTAATAAACAGAAGAACAATAGGTGTCCCTTGGCATTTTGCCGGTTCTCTTTTTAAAGAGCCCACTGGCTTGATTTTCTCCCCAGAAACCCTTGCACTCTCCAAACAGTCCAATAGTGTAATACTGTCAGGGATGCTAGGATATGTAGTAACTATTTACGTAGGGCTGCAACAAAGTATATAAAAATAAATGTGTATTGTGTATATATTTCAAAATGGTATTTCAAAATGAACGTAATGAGTGCCCCGGGAGGAAGCATTGAATTGCCTGATAACCGTGGGCAGGAAAGACCCCCAAAGGCGGTTCTTAGTACATGCTGGAGGAATGTGCCTGTGGCTGAAAGTGCGCCTCCTGGAGGGCCATGATGGCATTCAATTTTACCACCATCATCTTTTCCAGAACAGCTTCCAGTGAGTCCAGGGTTTGCCCTGTGATGGCTTTCCTGATAAATTTGTTCATGAGCTACTTTTGACCTCAGGTTGCTTCCCCAGGAGACCACTGCATAGAATATCACACTGGCTACTATTGACTGGTAGAACATTTGCAGCAGTTTGCTGCCCACATCAAAAGACCAGGGTCATCTTACCAAGTACAATCTGCTCTGGCCCTACTTGTACAGAGCAACTGTGTTGTCTGACCAGTCCAGTTTGTTGTTTATGTGAACCCGTAACTGTAGCTCTGCAACACTTCCACGTCCTCCCCCTGAATGGTGACTGGTCTGAGAGGGTCTTTGGCACACCTGATGTCCACCACTAGCTCCTTTGTCTTGCTGATGCTGAATTGCAGGTTGTTGTCCCTGCAGCATACGGAACCTCCACAACATTCCAATACTCTGACTCGTCTCCATTATTAATGTAGCCTATGATGGATGAGTCATGTGAAAATTTCTGTGGATGGCAAACACGGGTATTGTGCTTGATGTCTGTTGTGTAGATGTAAACAGCAAGAGAGACAGGACAGGTCCCTGAGGTGATCCAGTATTACACACCACCATTTCTGACACAGTCCTTCAGCCTTACAAACTGTGTTAATAATAACTAGGGGGCTTTTCGCTTGCCAACCCCCATGTTTGGTTTTCCGGATACACACTTTTAAGATTTTTTTGTTCTTTGAATTGTTGCTATTTCATTAGTTTCACTTTTATTTCAGAACTTCTGTAAAAACAATATTTGGAATCTTTCTTGTCCCAATATGCTGAATCTTTTAAATGTTTTTAATGACTTTGTACCATAACTCAGGATAGGTTTCTCTGTTTGGAATTTCAGCACAGACAAAGCGATCTTCATCATCAGCAGTTAATCATTTTTTTTGCAAAGTAACCAATAAATGCATGTGAGGTAAACCCCGTTTTTGAAATTCTCTGACTTAAACTTCAAAGCCTTACAATATTTATATACTTCTGAAATATCACCTGTGTCCATATATTTGATCTCTATTCGCCTTTTCGTTATTTCTCCGAATAATAATTTCTCTTTGTTTGCGCTAATGCGATGTTTACTTTCTTTGTTTTGACACTGTCATTTGTTTCTGCTTTCATATTCTGTATCTTGCTCTGCATGTGTTTCATGCCTACGTTTTTTTGAGTCTTTTGAATTCCAGTTTTCATTATCTCTAACCTGCTCTGCATGTGTTTGGCCTCCTTGTTTTTTAATCTCTTTATGACGTTTTACTTTGTTTTCTACTCTGTTTTTTATTTCTGACCTCGCTTTGTCCTGCTTTTTTTTCAGTGACTCCTGGTCCGTTGTGATTATTTTCCCTTTTTCGAGTAATAATTTCCGTTTGTTTGCGCTACTGCGATCTTTACTTTCTTTTTTTTATACTTTCTAATTTTCCTACTTTCATATTCTGTACCTTTCTCCACATGTGTATCGCGCCGTTTTTGTTTTTATTTGAGCCTTTGAAATTCTACTGCTTTCATAATCTCTAACCTGCTGTGCATGTGTATAGCGCCAACATTTGTGAACGTGTTTATGAAGTTCTACTTTGTCTTTTACTCTGTCTTTTAATTCTGAGCCCGATTGGACGTGCTTTTGTTTCAATTCCACATGTTACGGGCTGATAATTACTTTCCTTATTTTCTGAATTTGCACCTAGATTATTTTTTCTTTTTTGCTCTTTTTTCTCTCCAATGCTTTTGAGTCTCTTTTCTCCGCGCTGCTTTCTTCTTCGCTTAGTCATTGACGTTTCATTTATAATGTATTGTCCTTATACGCTTTATATGCACTGAGACCCTAGATCTGTGTCTATTCAAATCCTTCACATGACTGAATGTTTTGCTGCCCGTTGACTTATTTGATACTGATTGAAAGTAGGGTGTGTCTTGCAAGAATCTCATATTCTACGTCATCGCGAGACGGTCCTGGGTCAATCACTTGGCACATTGTCTCACGTTTAAGGTCCCTGCCATTTCCTTTCATCTTGCGGGTCTTTTAAGTGTCTTCCGTGATCTTCACATGAAGATCACGTCTCGACGCCCTAGTGTTTCTCTCCAGGATTTTTTTTTATAATAGAGAGATAATAATTTAAGACATTTTATTTAATAGGTGCCTTACTTAGCACTCAAGGTCACCTTACAATGAAATTCAACAACATTAGTAAAATAAAAACAAAGAGAATAAAGAGATAAATTAAAAAGCAATAATTAGCAAACAAACAAAGATAACAGGCAGTAACAGTGCAAAATTCACAATTGGTATGCCAGTTTGAAAAGATTAGTTTGGAGGACAATTTTAAAATGTGTTATTGAATCGAGCTGATGAATATGAGAGGGAAGAGAATTCCAGAGTTGAGGAGCTCAATGAGAGAATGCTCGAGCTCTTATAGAACTGAGTTTGATGTGCGGTACAGAAATTAAAGCTGCAGATGAGGATCTGAGTGAGCAAGAGGGAGTGCAAGTCTGTAGGAGATCAGTGAGGTACTGTGTTGGGTAAGAACAGGATGAAGACTAGAAATGTTTCGGAAATGGAAGAAAGCAGTCCGAGAAACATTACTTATATGGGAAGAAAAAGAGAGAGTACTGTCAAGAATGATGCCCAGGCTCTTCACCTGGGTAGAGATGTTTGTGTTAATATTGTTAATTGAAATAAAAGACTGGCTAACCTTAGCAAGTGTGGATTTAGAACCAATGAGGAGCATCTCAGTTTTATTGTTGTTTAGTTGGCGAAAATTGTGAGTCATCCATTTCTTTATGTCTTGGAGACATGCCATAAGAGTATCTGGAGGGAAAAAAGAAGTGGATTTAGTGGATAAATATAGTTGTGTGTCATCAGCGTAACAATGAAATTTAATACTGGAATATATTACCTATTGGGAAGATATAAATGAAAAAAAAAAAAAAAGGCCCCAAAACAGAACCCAATTTTCTGTTGGTCAGGTAGTTCGTGATCCAAGAGATTGTGGGGGAATCAAGATTCAAGGCCTTGAGCTTTTCTCCCAGTTGATGAGGCAGAATGGTGTTAAAAGCACCGGAAACATCAAAGAACATTATCCAGATTGTGGTGTTAAAGTGGGAGTAGACACTTTGGAGTACACAGATGAGAGCATCTTCCATACCTATATGTGTCTGATCAGAAAACTGCAGAGTCTGAAGCCAGGGGTCATAGCTGTTTTAGGACCAGCCTCTCAAATGTCTTCATGATGTATTAAGTAAGAGCAGCTGGTCTGAAGTCCTTGGGATCACTGCAATACCCTTTCTTTGGCACTGGGATCACACAGGGTGTTTTCCACAGCTGGGGAACCTTCTGCAAATTGAGGGAAAGGGAGAACAGGTGCTGAAGGATCTTGCAGAGCTTCAGCACCCTGGGGCTGATTCCGTAAGGCCCCAAAGCCTTGTTTATCAAGCTCTCTCATCACTTAATCATCAGAGCCATAAAGTCCCAGGAGTGGAGGGGGGCTGGAGACCACAAGTTTGATGTCATTGTAGGGGAAGGTCCTGCAGGGTGTAGATGGCAATTGAGATTCCAGAACTTACTTAGCTTGCACTCGCAGGCTAGCAGTGCAAGTGGGCTGGACTGATAAGAATGAATCAAACCTGTTGAAGAACTGGTTCTGTTCATTAAAAAAACAAAAAGCACATACAGTACTACCGCCTATCTATTACTGTACTACTGCTGTGCAGTACACAGTGAGCTCTTCAAATTGGAACAGCTCTCCCTTTTGCTAACACACAGTTTTCTTCCCCAGGACCACGTGTCAGGCCATATTTTGAAATTACAGTGTCAGTTACTGTCCCTTCACTTTTAAGAGCATTTCATAACTTTTTTCTTTTATTATAATTAAAGTACTATATATTGTAATGGCTGATAAACATAAGTGTGTGGTGTTGGAATTGTCACAAAAAATAAAATTATTAAATGTTTACAAAATGGCAAATGTGCTTCAAGTAATGCTTAAATTTACAGAGTAGGTAAGAACAACAGTGAACAATATAAAGTGTGATGCCGACAAAATTGAAAAACATGTTGAAAATGGAAACCACTGACGGTAATGTGAATGTATTAATGTGAATGTTCTCTGGCATTGTAATTTTCTTTTTAAATTCTTTTACTGTATATTATATTTTGTTAATATATTGTGACATGCAGGCAGCCCGTGATGCTGTTGTGGAGCAGAAAGTGTGTAATGAATGCTGTAAGTAATGAGACTGGGTGAAGTTCTTCTGTTCTCTAAGGGGCAGACACACCTGTTAGGAGAGGAGTGACAGGAGAAGTTAGGAGAAAAAGGAAGGTGCAGCAGAAGGAAGTTTTAAGTAGAGAGTCAAGACACAATAAGCAGAAGTGTTTGTGATATACAGAAAAAAAGAATGTAAGTGCCAGGAGATAAACTGTTTTGGAAGTGTGCTCCGTAACCCAGATAACAGAGTGTAAGACAGGGCAGCGTTTGTTGCAGAATGAAGACTCCAAGTAAAACGTAGAAAGCTGCCGTACCTCTGTATTGTGTTTCCTTAGTATGCTGGTTGTTACAAAATTATACTGTATGAATTGATTAATTTTGTTAGTACTATATTACATTTTATTTTGTAAATACAGTAAATATGACTATTCGCTAATGTACTGTATATCATTTTTAAAGTAGCTGTTCTATTGTCTGTCTTTTCTCTTATCCGTCATGGCCTCAGCCCCGACCACTGATGGATAATCATTGTTTTATTGTATATCTTTAAAATTCACATACAACAAATCCACACAAAATCACCTGCACGATTTCAAATCCATCTAGTGCAACTGCAGAGTCTGGTGTTTCAGCTGTAAGCCATGTCTTAGTGAAGCACAAGAGACTGCTGAGCTTGTATTCCCTTTGGCTTCTGATCAGCGTTGAGAGCTCATCCATTTTATTCACCAGCAATCTTACGATTCCCATGATAATCAAAGGCTGATAAGGTCTGTACCTTCTGTTATTTTAAAGTCAATGGAACTGGAATAAAGCAGAAGAAATATAACCAAATATATCTCAAATGTTGTAAGTTACCTTGGACAAAAGTGTTTGGTAAATGATAACAATACAAACAACATAAACTTTTGTCAAAACCACAATGGGAATAAAGCTCAAAGTCAATTAACAAAATACAAAATGGTGGCATACATCAAATAATAAAATGGTGTTGCAGAAAATTTGAAAATAAGGATATTAATCATTTTTAAACTTTTGATAAAGGCTTCCAATGAGAATATTTAGCTTGCCAAAAGCTAAAAAACAATGCCAAGGCGTTCCCAGGCCAGTCGAGAGACATAGTCCCTCCAGCGTGTCCTGGGTCTTCCCTGGGGCCTCCTCCCGGTTAGACGTGCCCGGAACACCTCACCAGGGAGGCGTCCAGGAGACATCCTGATCAGATGCCCGAGCCACCTCATCTGACTCCTCTCGATGCGGAGGAGCAGCGGCTCTACTCTGAGCCCCTCCTGGATGACTGAGCTTTTCACCCTATCTTTAAGGGAAAGCCCAGACACCCTGCGGAGGAAACTCATTTCAGCCGCTTGTATTCGCGATCTCGTTCTTTCGGTCACTACCCATAGCTCATGACCATAGGTGAGGGTAGGAACATAGATCGACTGGTAAATTGAGAGCTTCGCCTTGCGGCTCAGCTCCTTTTACACCACGACAGACCGATGCAGCGCCCGCATTACTGCGGATGCCGCACCGATCCGCCTGTCGATCTCACGCTCCATTCTTCCCTCACTCGTGAACAAGATCCCAAGATACTTGAACTCCTCCACTTGGGGCAGGATCTCGCTACCAACCCTGAGAGGGCACTCCACCCTTTTCCGGCTGAGGACCATGGTCTCGGATTTGGAGGTGCTGATTCTCATTCCAGCCGCTTCACACTCGGCTGCGAACCGATCCAGAGAGAGCTGAAGATCACGGCCTGATGAAGCAAACAGGACAACATCATCTGCAAAAAGCAGTGACCCAATCCTGAGCCCACCAAACCGGACCCTCTCAACGCCCTGGCTGCGCCTAGAAATTCTGTCCATAAAAGTTATGAACAGAATCGGTGACAAAGGGCAGCCCTGGCGGAGTCCAACTCTCACTGGAAATGGGTTCGACTTACTGCCGGCAATGCGGACCAAGCTCTGGCACCGATCGTACAGGGACTGAACAGCCCTTATCAGGGGGGCCGGTACCCCATACTCTCGGAGTACCCCCCACAGGATTCCCCGAGGGACACGGTCGAATGCCTTTTCCAAGTCCACAAAACACATGTAGACTGGTTGGGCAAACTCCCATGCACCCTCCAGGACCCTGCTAAGGGTATAGAGCTGGTCCACTGTTCTGCGACCAGGACGAAAACCACACTGTTCCTCCTGAATCCGAGGCTCGACTATCCGACGGACCCTCCTCTCCAGGAGCCCTGAATAGACTTTTCCAGGGAGGCTGAGGAGTGTGATCCCTCTGTAGTTGGAACACACCCTCCGATCCCCCTTCTTAAAGAGGGGGACCACCACCCCGGTCTGCCAATCCAGAGGCACTGTCCCTGATGTCCATGCGATGTTGCAGAGGCGTGTCAGCCAAGACAGTCCTACAACATCCAGAGCCTTGAGGAACTCCGGGCGTATCTCATCCACCCCTGGGGCCCTGCCACCAAGGAGTTTTTTGACCACCTCGGTGACCTCAGTCCCAGAGATGGGGGAGCCCACCTCTGAGTCCCCAGGCTCTGCTTCCTCATTGGAAGGCATGTTAATGGGATTGAGGAGGTCTTCGAAGTATTCCCCCCACCGACCCACAACGTCCCGAGTCGAGGTCAACAGCGCACCATCCCCACCATATACAGTGTTGACACTGCACTGCTTCCCCTTCCTGAGACGCCGGATGGTGGACCAGAATCTCCTCGAAGCCGTCCGAAAGTCGTTCTCCATGGCCTCCCCAAACTCCTCCCACGCCCGAGTTTTTGCCTCAGCAACCACCAAAGCCGCATTCCGCTTGGCCTGCCGGTACCTATCAGCTGCCTCCGGGGTCCCACAGGACAAAAGGGTCCTGTAGGACTCCTTCTTCAGCTTGACGGCATCCTTCACCGCCGGTGTCCACCAACGGGTTCGGGGATTGCCGCCACGACAGGCACCGACCACCTTACGGCCACAGCTCCGGTCAGCTGCCTCAACAATAGAGGCACGGAACATGGCCCATTCGGACTCAATGTCCCCCACCTCCCTCGGGATGTGGTCGAAGTTCTGCCGGAGGTGGGAGTTGAAGCTACTTCTGACAGGGGGCTCTGCCAGACGTTCCCAGCAGACCCTCACAACACGTTTGGGCCTACCATGCCTGACCGGCATCCTCCCCCACCATCGAAGCCAACTCACCACCAGGTGGTGATCAGTTGACAGCTCTGCCCCTCTCTTCACCCGAGTGTCCAAGACATGTGGCCGCAAGTCCGACGACACGAGCACAAAGTCGATCATCGAACTGAGGCCTAGGGTGTCCTGGTGCCAAGTGCACATATGAACACCCCTATGCTTGAACATGGCGTTCGTTATGGACAATCCGTGACGAGCACAGAAGTCCAATAACAAAACACCACTTGGGTTCAGATCGGGGGGGCCATTCCTCCCAATCACGCCCTTCCAGGTCTCACTGTCATTGCCCACGTGAGCATTGAAGTCTCCCAGCAGAACGAGGGAGTCCCCAGAAGGTATGCCCTCTAGCACCCCCTCCAGGGACTCCAAAAAGGGTGGGTACTCTGAACTGCTGTTCGGTGCATACGCACAAACAACAGTTAGGACCCGTCCCCCCACCCGAAGGCGAAGGGAGGCTACCCTCTCGTCCACCGGGGTAAACCCCAATGTACAGGCTCCAAGTTGGGGGGCAATAAGTATACCCACACCTGCTCGGCGCCTCTCACCGGGGGCAACTCCAGAGTGGTAGAGAGTCCAGCCCCTCTCAAGGAGATGGGTCCAGAGTCCAAGCTGTGCGTCGAGGTGAGTCCGACTATATCTAGCCGGAACCTCTCAACTTCGCGCACTAGCTCAGGCTCCTTCCCCTTCAGAGAGGTGACATTCCACGTCCCAAGAGCCAGTTTCTGTAGCCGAGGATCGGACCGCCAAGGTCCCCGCCTTCGGCCACCACCTAACTCACACTGCACCCGACCTCCTTGGCCCCTCCCATAGGTGGTGAGCCCATGGGAAGGGGGACCCACGTTGCCTCTTCGGGCTGTGCCCGGCCGAGCCCCATGGGTGCAGGCCCGGCCACCAGGCGCTCGCCATCGAGCCCCACCTCCAGGCCTGGCTCCAGAGTGGGGCCCCGGTGACCCGCGTCCGGGCGAGGGAAAACGCCGTCCAAAATTGTTTTTCTTCATAGGAGGTTTGTTTAACCGCTCTTTGTCTCATCCCTCACCTAGGACCAGTTTGCCTTGGGTGGCCCTACCAGGGGCATAAAGCCCCGGACAACAGAGCTCCTAGGATCATTGGGACACGCAAACCCCTCCACCACGATAAGGTGACGGTTAAAGGAGGGGTCTTTTAGTTCCTCTTGGAGTTATAATGTCCTATATTAGTTCTGGTGGTCCATATAGAGCAAGCTGAATATTTCCATTTTGACAACACATTCTTTTGTTTTCATTTTGAAAAAAATTCTGCCCCACAGTGAGCACATCATTGATTTAACTTTCTTAAGAAATGCTCTTCAAGAAAACCTTGATGTAAGGAGGTAAAAGTAATGTCTGCACGTGGGTGGAAGGTGTGAATATTTGATAATCTCCTCATACGTTTCTCTTTAGTTCCTGCATTCTGTATTGTGGAGTATGTGTGGCATGCCAGCTGCTCATTGGCTTTATATTCAGGCTTCCCTCTCGCTTTGCTATGTGCTTCATTGTTTTTTTTGTCTTATTGTTTCTTGTTCTTCATCACTGAAGTGCCTCATGTGTGTTGCTTGATGCTCAGAAGATGTCACTGCTGGAGATCTTTCTTGCACTATCATGGTGTATACTGATTCTTGTGATCACTTTGGTGTGAGAACATGAGCATAGTTTAGTTTGTGTAGGCATTTGTCTGTGTTTAGAGTATGTGTCTTCTACCTCTACATCCTGATCTTTGATTCTCATCAGATGACACCTCTGTTATTCTTCTTCCTATTGGTGTCCTCAGCCCTGCGCCTTATGCTAAACAGATGTTCTTTTCCTTTCTGGCATGTCATCCTCTCTTGCAGTTTTCCTTAAGAAAGACACAAATGTGAAGGTTTCTGCGGAGGTTGCTGCTATACAGAATTTTTGCTTCACCAGCATGCATCGTGCCAAGACCAAGAAGAAGATTCTAGCCCCAGTAGTTTGTGAGTAATTGTGTGACAGACAGACACAACCCTTAGCATTCTATGCATAGCGAGTTCAATGATTGAACGTTCTACCGCTACAGTAAAAACGTGCAGTAAAGCCCAGATTGCATTTATCATGAGTAATAAGCAGCTAATTATTTTTGATTCATTACAATGCTACTGCAGTCTGTTTATTTCCACTCCAGTCACCTCAATTTACTTTGTGTCCACCTGTGTGATGGCGACTCTACCTACAACTTATTGTTGTTGCGTTATTTGCAAGAATTAGTGTTCGTTTTTTAGTCTCTTGCATGTCCATGATAAGGTCAAAGGTCTGTTTGAGGCTGAGTCAACGTTATCTCCTGTATGCTTCACTGCCAGTCATCATGTTGTAAACATTTTAAAACCCTCGAGTTAAGATTTTGCCAATGCTCACCCACTTTTTTGTAAGCAGTGGCTAAATGCGTGTAATGATGGCTGGCCAAACGTTATGCAGATTTCCATCCGTCCATCCATTTTCCAACCCTCTGAATCTGAACACAGGGGCCTGCTGGAGCCAATCCCAGCCAACACAGGGCAGAAACCAATCCCGGGCAGGGTGCCAACCCACCACAGGACACACACAAACACACCAAGCATACACTAGGGCCAATTTAGAATCGCCAATCCACCTAACCTGCATGTCTTTGGACTGTGGGAGGAAACCCACGCAGACACGGGGAGAACATGCAAACTCCACGCAGGGAGGACCCGGGAAGTGAACCCGGATCTCCTAACTGCAAGGCAGCAGCGCTACCACTGCGCCACCATGCCGCCCTATGCAGATTTCATGTAGTAGAATTCTTTGCTCTTCCCTGTCTAGCTAAAGACTTCAAGAACACAAAGTTTGATTTTGTCTAAAGTGAACTGTTGTACCTGTTTTGTCTTTGCTTTATTGATTACTATAAAGGACAGAAATCCCCATCACTGGTGATGTCTCAACAGAAGAGCAGGTGCCAGGGACTCCAGTGACTGAGAGCTTTGTTTGCCTTATTGTCTGCTCTCAAAGCACCTTTCAAAGGGGCTCCTTGTATCCAACCTGGGTCATCAGTGACGACTGTGTGAGAAGGGAGACAGTGTAGGCGTAGCAGGTGAGTGGTGGGGACACAGGGTGGGTGTGAGGTATGTGGCAGTGGGAGTGACCAGCAGAAAGTGACATTAGAAAAGTCGGGGACAAAATGTGATCAGTTAAAGAGTCACAATGAGTGGAGACCAGATAGCCAAGGTCACTGAAAGCTTAAAGGGCACCATGTCCACTGTGCTGAGCTGGTAAGTACCCCTTTGGGCTGTTCAAAACTATACTTTTTTATGCTTAACTTTTATTTGGATAGTGACTTACAAATCCCAAATCCAAGAAGACCAATAGCAGGATCACTACACGTAGTGTTGTTTCCGTATTTTTAAATATGAGCAGTTCATGTGAAGAGGTTCGCTGAATGTCATATACAATGGTAGCGTTTGGGAGTGAATCTCTGTCCTTTTTGCATTGCTTATAGGTGTCATGTTCTCTGTGCCATAACACTTCAAAGAGACTGATGCCGTTACAATATCTACATTCAATAACACAGCTGACGTCAGGGGAAGAACAGGAGGCTATTGGATTACCTAACAGTAGAGAATACCAAGTTGATTAACGTGCGCATATCTAACAGAACACATTATGTCACATACACAGAGCATTTCAAAATGACAGTAGCCTCAAGTCATACATGCCTGCATAGTGACCGTCTTTTGCTTGATAAACTGCCATTCTTTTCATATTTCTGTGATGTCACTTAACATAAAAGTCTTGGGGATTAATCTGACAGTCCTTTCAGTTTAATGCCATAGCCAATGGGTGGTCACGCTGTTGTGGGGAATGGAGTAGGGGGTCTGTTTAAAGACTTGTAACAGATATTAAGGCTTTACTAAGGACTATTTATGTTGCTAAATCTCAGGGTAGGAAGAATACAAAGCGTGTGGTATTCTTAAGGCAACATTCCCGTCTCTTTGTGGCTGACAGTGTTATGACTGGGAGTCCCAAGGCGTATAAATTCCAAAAAGCACTTACAAAAATAATCACTAGAGGCTAGTAATAAGACAAAATTAAAATCTTTATAAAATAGTAGCTGTGTAAGCTCGTGCTGTAAAAAGCCCGGGGTCCTAGAAACTATTGAAATCGTCAGAAAAAAAATTGAAATGTAGAGATGTCAGGTAATTGAAAGGAACGACTATGGGCATCTCTCTCCTAGGTTTCATTTTGCCAACGTGCTCACATCGCTTGTGTATTAGCGGCGGGAGGAAAAATAAAAGGGATACCGTTTTGCTGATGTGCTCGTCTCACTAGCGTAAGAGTTTCTCTCTTTTCTTGGCAGTTTTACTTTGGCACCAGAGTCGCTTTCTTCTTCCGACTCGTTAACTTGGGGCCTCTGAGCTTCATGTTGTAGTAGACTTGCACTTCTGGGCCGGACAGACAGACATACACACTTCCACGCGTAGATGTTTATATATAAGAAAAGATTTATTTTTTAACCAAAATGTTCTGTAGCACAAGAATGAAGCACTGTAGAGCACAACAGGCAAAATGGAGTTGCCTAAAACACAAGGCAGTTCAAGTGAACTAAGTCCCAAATCACAATTCCAGTTATGTTTGTTTCTATATATGTACTGTATATATACCCGACCTCCTATATATACATATATTTCCATTTTCCAATTAACTCATCCATTCTTATGTACACAGCCTCTGTTTTCCCTGCTCGATTGAGTCCTTGTGGTTAATCCTGTGGTTATTTCATTTAATCTTAAATGCAGACGTATGACATAATCATTCACTAAAAGGGGATTTCATTGTTCATTCTGTTTCAGCTTAATTTACTGCTGCGTTTTCCTTCATTCTTATGTTTTATAAATCTTTTGATTAACTCTCACCAAGAGGTATACTATATGCTTTGAATGTTATAGAAAAAAAACCCTGATAAAGAGTTTGCTTGAAACAAATCAGTGTTTATTACTAATCAAAGATTTCATGGCGGTTTGAAGTGGAGTGCCACTACTGATAAATTCCTCTACAATCTCTTGAATAGTTCCACTTAGAACAGATTGAAGTTTGGCACTGATTGCATTCATTTGCGTTATCACTGGAGCTCACGGCCTTGTTTGGTCACAGGTGACGTGTACCCTGGATACACCTTATCTGCCTGCTTGAGGCAAAAAGTTGTCCAAGACGCTATAATAAATTGTTTAAATTATTTTTCTCAGTAGTAATTGTAATACTGCTTCATGCAATTGGTTTATAACTTGGTATTTCACACTCATTTCTTCATTCTTGCTTTACTTTTATTTAACCTTTACTTTAACATTGTCTCTTTTATGTCTAACATGAAGTAAAGTACACAAGGGGATGGAGGTGACAAGGAGAAGAAACGTCAAGAAAGCTTGCCAAAAGATACATCATCAGAAGGTCCATTAAATCTTTTGTCAAATGAAAATACTAATCAAACATCAAAGTCGTTTGCCAAAAATAAGAGGTCTTAAACAGAAAGCTAAAGCCTAACCACTAACCATAACCACACTGTGCATGAAAAACAAGATGGTGTCTGAGAATACAAACCTTAGCTAAAAACAGTGTCAGAAATCGATTTTGCAATCCAAAAAAACGAGATTACGATAAAAAGTATTACCAAAAGAGTTAGGAAAACATGCAAAAAAAATTTAAAATGAAAACACTGATGACAACGGTCTCTTTACTTTGTTCATAAATTACACAAATATTTTTGTTATATAGACTAAAACATTACTTTTGTTTTAGGACTAGGATGGTCTTTTATAGTACAGTCATTTCACGTTCTCCACATTATTGAAAAACCTCGTCAATATGGAAGCTGCAGATACTGAAGTGTTGATCCTATAGGAAAGATGAGGCTAGGTTCAATAATCCTTTCGCAGGTTCACCTACAGAAACATTTTCTACATCCTCTATAGTCAAATTCGGTTGTCTTTTAGGCACTCTACCAGAGGCTGTGAATCACCACAGTGGGGCTGACCCAGTGGCGTAGCTCGAGTTCGTGGCGCTCAGGGCAGTGCTTCAGTTTGCCACCCTTCAACATATCTGAATATGTTAACCTATTTCAATAGAAAATTAAAATGACGTATACAGAAAAATTACGATAAATTTTGCATAGATTTATTCATATATAGAGAAACAGCAATAATTTTTCACATAATTATGTATAAACATCAACTAGACACGAATATAGTATAGATGCACTGATAAGCTGTGTTTTAATTATTAGTTTAATATAATTACGCTGCGAAAACGAGAACCAGTGTAGTGTGCAAGTGATAGGTGGGGATGTTTTCTGCACAGAACAAGAACGCATTCGGATTGATAACGAAATGAAATTATAAATTGTAAATTAGTTGTTTATCTTCCTAAAAATTATTATCAGTGTAATGTTTATGTTTATTTTTGTTATTGCCTCATAAATTTCAACCGCTGTGTCTGATGCCGTCACAGAAGGACAGTCTGAAAATTATATTTGAAGCATTTGTGGATAAAAATCAGAGAATTTAACTTTTTTCATTCATGAGTGATATTTTTCCGAACCCTGCCGTTTACACACGAATTGTACTGAGCCTTTTGGCCAATAATGCAACTCCCAAAAATGTGCCGCCCAAGGCGGACTGCCCCCTCCGCCTGCCCCTAGCTACGCCACTGGGCAGATCCGAAGACCTCACAAAATCATCCGTTCAGTGGTAGCGATGGGTGGTTGAACAAAGTGCTTGGACTTGCACGCTCATGACCTGCACTTACTGGGAATTCCTCATTTGTGGGGAACAATCACAAGCTGCTGTTCCCATCATGAATGGAGTTCAACAGCTTACTCATGCCTCGCGGCGCTTGGTAGACCTAAATTGATCCATTCAGTGTGGTGTTCGTGCAGCTCAAGACATCTAAGGGTGAATCACATACCTGTTATTTCCCAATCTCACGTTACACATAGGTCTTTCAGCATTTTTTTCTGCTCTACATGGCTGTGAATGGATACAATTAAACCGTGGCCATGCGGAATGGCTTAGTCTTCTGTAATAGTAGATAAATGAAGCCATGGGAACAGAATCCACAGATAGTGAGGGTTTAGTGTATATATACTACTACCTCTCCTTAGTCCCTTGATGCTAATTGGTATTTATTTGTTTTAATTGGATGTTATTTATATTGACTGCCCCACAAATCTACCTCAAAGGTTCTTCCACAAACCCAAACTTCATTGAAAATCTAAGAAATGTTTAACAATAGTTCTTGTTTTTTTTTTTAAAGAATATAGGACTTGATGTTTCAATCAAATATATTAAATAATAAACAAAGAACACAGATAACATAAATGGGTACAGACGCAAAGTGTTACACTCACTCTTCCCTGGATGTCTAGTGTCATTGGATGTGAGTAAGACAGGAGTCAAGATGAATTATTGGGGAGTCAACCAGGCCACAGTGTTTACTTAAAATAAATTTGTTCAAATTAACAGGTATGACAAGAAAACAAAAGCAAAATGAAGCCTTAGGCTGCAGTTAAATGTCTCTCTAGAGAGTGGCCAGACGTCAGGGTCGGAACTCCACAGTGCAGGTGGCTCATCTCAAGAATGAGATGTATCCTTGTGGAAGTGCCCTTCTTTTATAGCTTGTGGACTGTAAGGGGTGGGGCCAGATGAACTCAGTGAATGTCTTCTACTCTCTCTTCTGTTCTTTTTCTGGTTTTCTGTGATGGCGATCTGCACCACCACCACCTAATCAAAGCACCGTGATGTCCCTACATTGATGGATTAAAGACCTGGGGCCTCATGTATAAACGGTGCGTACGCACAGAAATGTTGCGTAAGAATGTTTCCACGTTCAAATCGCGATATATAAAATCTATACTTGGCGTAAAGCCACGCACTTTTCCACGGTACCTCATACCCTGTCATACACAAGTTCTCCGCTTGGTTTTGCAGACTGGTGGCACCCAACGTCAAAGCACTTTTTCTTTTTCAAAACTTTTTCTTCATCATGTAAAGCACTTTGAGCTACATTATTTGTATGAGAAGGTGCTATATAAATAAATGTTGCTGTTGTTGTTGTTCTTGGAGTTGTGTGTGGAAAAAGAGACACAAGAGTTAGGTATCGCGCCCCCTGGTGACCCAGGGTGGTAGTGTTTACCTTGGAGGTAGCACTCTGACGCACATGTGTGACACTGGGTTTTCACTATCATGGCTTAAGCTGACTGTTGAGTTTAAATGCACCTCTAAATGTGCAAGTGGGTTATAGCATATCCAGCAATAGACTGGAGAGAGAGAGAGAGTGGTTAGGAGCACGCGCTGATACAGCACATTGCCTCAGCCACCACATGACGAACCAACTCTGGATCCCAGATTGGGACTCAAGTGTAGCCTTGCAATAGACTACCATCTTGAATTATTCCTGACTTTTACCCAATTTGTAAATTGAATGAATGGATGATTCATACATATAGTATTCATATATTTCTTAGTTCTCACCATGTGGAACAATTCATACTTTTCTGGATCATCTTCTTAATAGTTGTCTCTTCTTGTGCTGACAGTGCAATAAGTGTAACGCTGCCCTTTCATTGTGCTAATACATATGTCTGAGAAGTGTGTACACAAGTAATATAGTGGATCACTGACAACAAAAGATATTCGCTAGACAATGATAGGTCCACCATATGCTGTAAGATGTTTCTGCTTTGACAATGTCCATAGCTTAGGTTTTCTTTTTCTTTCTTTTCAGCTCTACTCATCCTCCTAGGACTCCACATTTCACCCGCCTGAAGAACTGGGAGACTGGAGATGTTTTCCATGACACTCTGCACTTGCAGAGCAACAGGGTGCGTAAGTGAAGCTGGGCTTGGCTCACTGGGAGGCTGCAGTCAAGGTGTGCTTCTCCTCTTACAGGCCAATCCTTCTAGGCTGGCTAAGTGCAAAGTCTGGAGGAAATGTGTGTAGGTTGTGTGACTGGGATTTTTGAACCTGTGACAAACAGTAGACAAACCTTCAAGGAGCAGGATACGCTTAGCTCACTAAAGGACACGCTGGGCGTAGTGAGATTTTATCATACGTGAGGAAAAATAGGGTTTGGGAAGCAGTGGTCCCTGATACTCTCTCTTTACTGCAGGAGTTGCCCTGTGGGCAGAGGTCCTGCTTTGGCTCCATCATGTTCCCAGAGGCGCTGACTAACCGATCACCTGGTGAGTTTGAGGACCCAGAGAAACTCCTGAACTCCGCAGTGAACTTCATCAATCAGTACTACAGCTCCATCAAACGGTATGGTTGTGTCAATGGGGCTAACTAAATAAAACTGATAGCAAAGGTGTAACTACGATTACTGTTTTAACAGCAGGGCTGGCCTAAATGGTATTGGTAATCTAAGAGCCATGTTAGTTTAACTGGAAGTGGGTGAATTTGAGAGCTGGACTGTGTTAGTGGTTTTGATGTAAATGAGTCATTGTTCCATTCCCAGTGGTATACCAGGCATCAAAATTCTACCAACTGTAGTGGTCTAGCTGAAAATCAACTGTGGTAACATCTCAGGTGGGGCTGGGCCTGCTCTGTGTTCTGACTGTACTGCTCTTTTAACTTGGACCAATATTCTGAACCTGGGATTAGTATTTTAACAGCATTAGTGGTCTATTTGGAGTGAAGGTGCTCATTAACCCATATGTTTTAGTGACTGTTGGTATTCTGTGTGGACAAAATTTTAATTCTTTATTTAATTGTGTGAACTCTCTAGAATATTTCAAATACGTAACATAACGTAACATAACATAACATCTCAAACCCATTTAATCGATTTTAGCATTGCTTGGGTCGATGTAGGAAACAGTCCTCAGTATGGCTTCTATTCACCACAAGGTCCATTCACACACACTGAAGCACCACTGGTTAAATTGGCTGTAGGGTTCTAGTCAGTGTACATAATATTCCGTGGTAATCATGGGGGTCCAATTAGCGTTCCAGTGTTGGCAGAGCACTAAAATCTTTCTCTGCTTCTTCTATGGAATACACAATAAATGAAGATTAAGTAGATGAATGACATCATTTAGAGTTACGCCCTCGGCAAACAAATGCCACACCCCCTCGTTCTTCACACCAGCAACAGGCAGAGCAGCCACTTTTCATCACACAGAATGACTTCGATGTTGCAGCTCTGTTCTGATCTTTTCCTGGTTAACACCAATTCCTTTTTGTTGTGACTTAGGTGGATTGGCGATTCTACATTGTCCTAGTGTGTGCTTGGTGTGTGGGTGTGTTTGCTCGTGTCCTGCGGTGGGTTGGCACCCTGCCCGGGATTGGTTCCTGCCTTGTGCCCTGTGTTGGCTGGGATTGGCTCCAGCAGACCCCCGTGACCCTGTGTTTGGATTCAGCGGGTTGGAAAATGGATGGATGGATGGATGTACTTTTTTTTTTTTGCTCCTTATGAAATCTTTTTTGAACTGATTATGTAGTCATAATGGTTCTTTAGGATCCTGAATCCATTCCTGATATTAGTTTTTTGTTCAGTCTTTGTTTTCACCTGTGCAGACAAGAAAAGGTCATGACTAGAAGATGAAATGTTACCAAATGCCAAGCCTAGATGCTTTAACCAAAAGTCCGCCCTATCTTTCAATAAAACTGAGAGTCATAAACATGAGTCAAAATGAGAGAACAAAGCAAAGATTCTGTTAAAAAAGGACATGAAACATGAAAGCACACACTAACAAAGAAAAGTTTGTTGTCTAAGGGAGACCAGGAAAGGCATGAAGCTGCCATTTATACCCTTGAACCCTGATAACATGTGCAGCAAATAGCAAAAAGAAATTAAAATAAAGCAAAACATAAATAATTAAATGCAAAAGCAGATCTCCATGTTTGATATAGTTGATAATTTCTTGCATCTTTTCCCAGTTCCATTTTGTTTATTTCAATTGCCAGCACATGGTGACAGCATTGCTTCAGTGTTATTAAGGAAATGACACAGAAGTGCTGTGAATGATAACACCGAGTCAATGATATAAAATTCACTCTGGGTACTTCCTCATTATCTGCGTTTGTTGCAGAATAAATTGGTTGCTTTGGTTATTGTTTTTCCGATATTAGAACTTAAAGTAAGGATTTTTATTTGGCTTGATAAAAGATCAGTCTGTCTTTTTTTATTTTTAATCTTGATGTGTTTACTGACTGACCTCCTGGTCCTTGTTTCAGATCTTGTCTGCTGTTCTTTAGCAGAACATCTTTAAAGTGCACATTGATTAAAGATTCCTCTCTTCAGTTCCCAGACACTTTTGATGACTGCTGAGTACCGAAGTGTTCTTGGTAGCACTGCCACAGGTTCATTACAATAATGGGCTTGTTTATCCTATATATAAAAGTCTACGTGTGGAAGTCTATATGTCTGTCTGTCCGCCTGGAAGTGCAAGGCTACAGCTTGAAGCACAAAGAAAGCGATTCTGTTGCCAAAGTGAAACTGCCGTTGCTAATACACAAGTGAGGTAATACAAAACGGCAATATAAAATCGGCAGTACAAAACCTCTGAGGAGAGAAAAGCTCGCTTAGCCACTGATAGACAACGGAGGCGAGTATGTTGGTTAAATGAAACCGACGAGGGCCCACTAATACACGACTGATGTGATTAATTGATTGATTGAAGTGCCAGAATCCATAGTTTCCAGGAGTCCAGGGTTTTTACAGCACAGGCTTACACAGCTAGCTAAATAATAATAAACAGCAACATACTCTAGTAGTCTAAGAGCCTAACAGACAAATGTCATTGCTTTCCAATTTTTAATGGACACAAGAAATATAAGTGGGAACAAGATGTGGCTAATGTCAGGCTGTTTGAAGCATGAACCAGGCCCGGCCTTAGGCATAGGCGAAGTAGGCGACCGCCTAGGGCCCCGGATCGACGGCGGCCAGGCCCCCGGCCCGTCCCTCCCCTCGCATGTTTAACAGTTCAAACTGGCTAAATTGTAGCAGCTAACTACTCTGGGCGAAAAAGGGATGCAGGGTGATGACCTCGTAACGTTACAAGAAAACGTCTCCTTGGTCTAATTTTCACGCATTTCGCAGAGCTTCCAGGGGGCCCCTGGACCCCCCTTTCACCTAGGGCCCCATAATACCTAAGACTGGGCCTGCATGAACCCTGTCTATGGCACAGTATCAACAGTAGCAGTCAAACTCTTCTTCATCACCAAGATGATGTCCCATGCAGACAAATGCTAACACTTGTATGTGGCTTCAATTTACTTACTCCCTTTGAAAATCTTTGCTCTCTTTATCAGATTCTCCTGATTTAAAGGATGTAGTCCCCTCCCTTGACAGTAGGCCATCAGACTTGTGAAGTTATGTCTGAACTCTGCTACTTTTTCACAGTCTCACTAGTGGCCATTGAGTGATTTACTGTATAACACCGTAATATGTTGTTAAATATATTTTCAAGGGCACACACATTTTTGACTTTTGGGCTTTCAGGGTGTGCATGGGACTCAACTTGGGGGGGGGGCTGTTAGACACCAAGAGACCCCCTGTATTTTTCACCTCCTTTTGAGTATGGAAGGTATTTGTTCTGATGGTGGTGCTGGCTTACTAGGGTCTTTAGTTTTCAGTACTGCAGCTCCAAACACAGGTGGACATCTTGTAGAATTCCTATGGTTGTGAATTATACCAATGATTTATGACAGTTAGACCTCAGATACTGTCATCATACTAACACCCCATATGCCCAGCTATGGACTGTGTCTATGATGCTCAATTCCAGATTATTGCTCATCTTCATTCTGTTGAATACTCTGCCCAGTTTTCAGTCCGAGGCCCATCAGCAGCGCCTGAGACAAGTGCAGAATGAAATCCACAGCACTGGCACCTACCAGCTGGAGGAGACAGAACTCATCTATGGGGCCAGGCTGGCCTGGAGAAATGCACCCCGCTGCATTGGACGCATACAGTGGACACGGCTGCAGGTGAGGATGAATGAGGCTGCCCAGTTATAGAATCTGATCTTCATTATGGTCAGCATGTGAGGGATTGATCTGCTGAACTGAGATTCTGATTCTCAGGAGAATACATTTAAAGCCCCAACAAATAGCCTAAGAGGATGTAGAGGAAGTGTTTAGATTACTTTGGACGCCCTCCCTCCCACAAGCAACAACAGATGTGGGAAGGTAAGGAACCCTTTAGTATTTCATGTGGTAGAATTTCAAATACATTTTGTCATGCAGTTTGCTTTCATTTGTTCACACTGGCAGCGGCTGTGGGCCTCCTGATCCCCACTTCTGTGTCTCTTGTGCAACAATATTCAGATGCCAAGGGGACTTACATGACAAAGTGAATCTGAGTGATTACATCAAGACTGAACCAACAGGGATGTGCCTATGTAATTTACGAACAGGTTTTAGGATGACCTGTGTCATGGAAAAATCTTTCCTCCATCTGCAAAGAAAGCAGTCATGGAGCCAAGATGAAAATGCAGAACTATTCATTTGCACAGAGTATGCACAAATGTCTCAGTCCATGGAGTGAGCAATCAATTAAACAATTCACCGTCTTTTATACTTTTTTATTACATTATCTAATACATCATATCATCTGTCTCTTAATATGCAGAACTTTATCACCTTATCTAATCAACTACAGATACAAGTAATTTCAGACTAAAGTCGACTCTGCTGTTATTCTGAACACCACTTCCTTTGGAGGCGTATTTGAGGATTGTTCTGTTGATCTTATTACCACTTCATAAGTGATGTGTATGGGATTTCTCATTAGTTTATCCTCATTTTCTAAAGGGGCGTTTGTTACTCATTTACTTCCTTCTAACCTTGGAAAATCAAGTTGGTTTCTTTAAGATGAGGCCTCACGTGCTTAAATTTTAAGCTACATTTAGTTAACCCTGAGTTACCTTTAGTCCTTTACCTTATGTTTAATAATTCCCGTAAATGCCAGAAGTGACTCTGTCCATTGGGCCCTTGAGCAAGTCCCTTAACTTCATCCTGGGTATGATATTAATTTGTATCCAGCTCTGCAAGCAGGTCCTCCAATTTACAGGGAAAATTTGGGGGGTTGATGGTAGGATCGGTAATCCAGCCACTGTAAAAAAAAAATAAACTCACACTGTTCCTGTGCATTCGGGTCCCAATCCAGGTAGTTCATTGTGTGGTGGGTGCGGCAATGTGATACCAGTGCATGCTCCCAACCATAGCTTTCATATAAGTATATAGTTTAGATTGGATTGTAAAAATTCTATACATGCTGCCAAGTTCCGGATTAAGAACAGCTAGTCTGCAGAATGAAGATTAAGGTTTAGAAATATGTTTGCATCTGAAGTCTGTCAAATGATGGTGTGCAGTTCATTCATTTGTTGCAAGGTTAATTTGCCCTGTCTGATTCTATTTTGTTTCATGGGGGTTTAAGACATGAACACCCTCTACCAATCCTAAAAATGAACCATGTAGGACTCATCAGTGAGAAGTAAAGGCTGAATTAGCTACTGATTATCTTAATCTTGTTTTGGACCAGATTAATTAACAGTGAACTTCTGCTGGAGTTTTTTCCCCTTAATTTTGTGATACACTTTGTTATGAAAATCATAAGATAAAGGTATGTGCATGGACAAGTCAGATCTGCTGTGTGGTCTGACCATGTTCTCTAAAACCCTCTAGGTGTTCAATGCCAGAGACTGCACTTCTGCCCAGGAGATGTTTGAACACATCTGTAGTCACATCAAGTACTCCACAAACAAGGGCAGCATTCGGTGAGTGCTTTATTGTGGAAGGTCACCCCCCATATGCTGGCATGTGTGACTTACGCTCCATCTGCCATTATCTCCATTGTTGTCTTCTTCTCTTCTTTCAATTCTCCCTTTAGCTCAGCCATAACAATTTTTCCTCAGAGGCGGAAAGGCCGTGGTGATTTCCGGGTGTGGAACTCTCTGCTGATTCGTTATGCTGGGTATTGCATGCCAGATGGCTCTGTCATTGGGGACCCAGCTAATGCTGAGATTACCAAGGTCAGCTAGTCACCACTTCTTCTCCTTTCTCACACATCCTGATAACTCAACCTCTGAATTCTGGTATTGATGAATGATACAAAGAAAAGGAAATAATTGTCACAGACAAATGCATGAACTCTAACCTCAGAACTCTAACTGAAGAAAAGATATCATTGAATGTGCTCAATTAACAAAAAAGAAAGAAAGAACACAACCATTAAATATACTGTATGTCTCTTTGAAGGAATTGTGGGGCAGGTTAATATACTGCCAAAAAGGCAAAAAGAGAAGGGTGTAATGGGAGTGAGATGTGAAAAAACGAGCTTGAGGTCAAAACTGTGAAGACTATTATTCAGGCAAACAAAACCAGAACATTAAGGAAATATGAGATTAATTGAGACACAAAATATAAAGAAGCATGAAAACAATTAGAGAAACAAACCACAAAAGTTTTTTTGAAGAATTCAACAATGTAGGATGTCCCCAGTAATTATATGGTGACTTTTATATTATCTCACTAGTGACGTGACAGCCAAGCCATGCCCGTAGCAACCTATCATGACAACGATATCAAAGTGCCATGGCACGTGTGCCAAGAAAAATAGTGTTGTAAAAAAATGTAAAGAATATTTAAATATTTTTTTTCAGGGAGAGTTTTAAACAGCAGTTATGAATTTCTCATCGTTAAAACCCCGATAACCATCTATGAAAGTCTGTAGACTTAATTTACTTTCTAAAAACATGAAATTTTTAAAGTGAGTGAATCATAACAGTTGGTTTCTTGGCACTGAGGTCTTCATTATAGTGACTGATGGCAGAGCCGGCCCTAGACAATTTTGGGCCCGAAGCAAACTGATACCGAGGGCCCCGTCCCTGCAGCTAGGGGGTCCGGGGCAGAGCACCGGCCACCAAGCGATTTCCTGCATTCTGAGCTGCAGAAATGCGTTTTCCTGGCATCTACAACCATAATTTTTTGACGATTTCTGTTTGACACTGACAACCGTAACCGTACAGAGCCGGCCCTAGACAATTTCGGGCCCGAAGCAAACTGATACCGAGGACGCAGTGGGCCCCCTACAGCTGTGGGCCCGTAGCGGTCGCTTCATTCGCTTCGCCCTAAGGCCGGCTCTGCTGATGGTAATTCTGCCTTGAGACACACTACTGCCTTTTTTACTTTGTTCCTCTGATTGTCATACAACTGTCTTAGTTTTGTGAGTTAGTAGAAGTACCAAGTGACTACCTGAGTTAACTGCAGTGTTAGTAGGCACTGCCATTGAGCTCCCCGGAATGTGTCCGCCAAAAGGATGTCAGAGATCTTCAGTTTGCAACCTCGGCAATCCAGCTGCCATGTCTTCTTCACACAGATATGCATTCAGATGGGATGGGAGCCCCGCTATGGAAGATTTGATGTTCTTCCTCTGATCCTCCAGGCAGCTGGAGAAGAACCTTGCTTATTTGAGATTCCTCCAGATCTCATCCTGGAAGTGCCCATTAGCCATCCCAAGTGAGTAGTTTCCTTCAGTTGCAATGCCATTTCATTTTCCACTTTCCTACTACTGCCCCCTCTTATATTCTTTCTTTCTTTCTTTCTTTCTTTCTTTCTTTCTTTCTTTCTTTCTTTCTTTCTTTCTTTCTTTCTTTCTTTCTTTCTTTCTTTCTTTCTTTCTTTCTTTCTTTCTTTCTTTCTTTCTTTCTTTCTTTCTTTCTTTCTTTCACCCACCTTTTATGACTTAGTCATTATCTTCCCTACCCCCTACTTTTCATCTACACAGCACCATATAGACTGTCTCTTTAATATTCATGCCTCTTCCAACATTTCCTATGACTACTTTATTACTTCTTCAACTATATTATAACGTCTACCATATCTACATTGTTTCCTTTCATATTTCATATGCCTATTCTTCATTGTGCCTTTCAAGCCTGCATGATTCTGATTTCTTTGTCCCTCTCTCCTACCTCTGCTATGTCCTTGGTTCATAGCTCAGATGTTGCATTTATTCATTTTTCCACCTTTTCCACCTCTACACTTAACTAGTTCTACTCATTTCCTCTCTACTCCAATATCCCCTTGTCTCATTATTCAATCTGGCTTTTATTATGGGACAAATGTTCTATTTCATTTTAGTTTGCTTTCTTCCCGAGAGGACAATTGGAAGCAAGAATTAGGCTGCAAATTAAACTGAATCCTTTTCTCTTTTATATATAATTTTGTATTAACAAGGACATTACATTTACTTTGTTAATGAGCAGTGTTACAATTCTTCATTCTAGTATACTGTGATTTGAAAAAGTATTCAGCTTCCAAACCTTTTTTACATAAACAATTATCACAACCTGGGATTTATGATCAGTTTGATTGGGGATTTGTATTTGTAAATCAGGCACACTTGTTCATAGGGATGCCCAAAAAAGTAAGAACATTATAAACCCTTAAAATTAAGTTCCAAAAGTTGAAATGTCAATAATTTATAAGTATTCATCCACATCATTCTGTATTTGGTTGAATCACCTCTCTCAGCTATTACAGCAAGTGATCTTTTTAGATACGTTTATGTTAATTTTGCACCCTATGATGGAGCAGGACTTGTACAATCCTCCTTGCAAAGTTGCTCAAGCTGTGCCAAGTGACTTGGACATCTGGGTTAAGGTCAGGACTCTGACTGGGCCACTTAAGGCCCTCGATTTTCCTCATTTATGTCACTCCATTGTTGCCCTAGCAGTGTGCTTTGGGTCATTATCCTGTTCAAAGACAAACACCCTCCCATGTTTAAACTTTCCAGCCAAGGGAAGCAGGATTTTCTTCAGGAGGTGTCGGTAATGGATATGCAGCATTCATCTTGCTATCATTGCTGTCCAGATTGCCAGTCCCTGCTTCTGAAGCACAACATCAAAATGTGATGTTGCCAACACTTACATTTCACAGTGGGAATGGGGCCATCTGTCTGAGGTCCAGTGTTACATTTACACCCCACGTACTGCTTAGTGTTGAAACCAAAAAGTTCCATGTTAGTCTTACTAGACCATAAGGCTTTCTGACACGTCTTTGCAGTAACTTCCAGGGGATACTTTGCAAATTCTTTATGGAAAAGGACAATTTTTTTCAGTCAGCACTTATTTCCTGCCATTTTTCCATAAAGGCCATTTTTGTGCAATGCCTTGGAGGTTTTTGAATCATGAACAACCTCTCTTCACTTCTGCAACTCAATCAGTGACAGTTGGCATCACAGTGGCCTCTCTGACAAGTGCTATCCATGTTCAGTGCTATCCATGTTGAGTTTGCCGGGTACCCTTCCCCACATCTGTGCTTCTCTATAAATAGCAGTGTAAGCCCATTCTGTAAAAAGCACGGGGTCCTAGAAACTATTGAAATCATCAGAAATGATGTCAGGTAATTGAAAGGAACTACTCTGGGCATCTCTCTCCTAGGAGGTTTTGTTTTGCCGACGTGCTTGCATTACTTGTGCATTAGCAACTAAGCGACTATCTGTCTTTGGAGGTTTCGTTTTGCCAACATGCTTGCCTCGCTTGTGTATTAGCAGCGGGAGGAACAGTACAAGACATCGACTGCACAACGATAAAGTCAGACGACGAACCTCACTTAATTTTGCCGAACTGTGACGCAACCTTCGTTTTGTCACAACCCCTGAAATGCCATCTCACACCCCAGATTGGGAATTCCTGCGTTAAAGACTAAACTTTGTTAGCTCTTTTGTGCATGAAAACATGAGATTAGAAGATTTTCTTAGCCATCACTACAAACCACATAGGATGAGTAATATTTATTCCTTTATGTGCTCCTTCCTTTACATGTTGCAAGTTTTGAATCTGAATACTTTTTCAATGCACTGCGTAACACAATATTACAGTGACGTCTTTACCATATTTTCTATTAAAAAGATGCAGTATTCTTTCTTTCTTTCTTTCTTTCTTTCTTTCTTTCTTTCTTTCTTTCTTTCTTTCTTTCTTTCTTTCTTTCTTTCTTTCTTCTGTCAGATAACCTCATTTTCATTTCTAACACAAATTCTTAATTCAATTCCCATGTTTGGTTTCTTCTTTCATTTTCCATCACTGAATGAATCCTTTGTCCTCTGTTTTTCTTGTTACTCCCACATTATTTCTTTTTCCTGATTTTTTTTTTTTTGTATCGTCTTTATTTTTACCCTTTAAATGTTTTTCTAGATCATATAAAGGTCTCAGTGGGCTCTTCATTTTATGGCCTTATAACTTTTTGCTTCCTTATTTCATTGAGCTGACCTTCATATGTGTCACCCTTTTATCCTTCCTTCTCTGGTGTGCTGCTCTTCAGCACCTCTGCTATTTTTTTCTTCTGTGTTTCATTAAGCAGATGCCTTTCTTTCCAATATTTGTAGATATGCATGGTTTGCTGACCTGGGACTCAAGTGGAATGCTCTTCCTGCTGTAGCGTCTCTGCTGCTGGAAATTGGTGGTCTGGAGTTTACTGCGTCCCCCTTTAATGGGTGGTATCTGAGCTCAGAGATTGGCTCGAGGAACCTCTGTGATGCCAATCGCTACAACATTCTTGGGGTATGAAATTTCTTTCTGATTAAATTCTGTGTAATCTTCATTTACTGCTCACGGGCCTCTCTTTGGTGTCCATGAAGGACACCATAGTGCAGTCCTTCAGGCAATGAGATTGTATTAACCTGCACTGGCCTGTGTCAAACAGGTATAAATTACATAAATGCAATAAATGTTTAGTAATACTATTTAGACTAGTACAATATTTTTAGGATAACCAAAACAGTAATTTGTGTACTCTCTACCATATAAATGTACAGTATAGTTAGGTGGCACCATAATGTGGTGGTTAAAATCTTACTGGTCAGGTAGAATTTGAATCCAGGCTCAATTACTGTGTATGGATTGTAGAAGTGGTCTCCGTGTCTGAGTGGGTTATTTTGTGGATAGCAGTTTTCCTACCACTAGTGATGAGTGAAACAGGTGAGACTGGATGATTTGGCATGTGGATTATGCAACACAAGTAACATGAATTTTTTTTCATGGACTTTTTGATATTATTTGCTGTTGCCAGTATTGGTCATCATAGGCCGCTGTTATATCAGAAAATCTAATCTCCATTCGGCATGGAAACATGACATTATACATTTTTCTTCAGCCATCACAACAAACAACATAGATTAAGTAAAAAATATAATTTTTGGGTGGAGTATTCCTGGAAGAGATGTGAAACAGAAAAATGCGAGATTGAAAAATCAAAGAAGCCAAAAAATTGGGCGAAAATTGAGGTCAGATGAATAAAGCGAAAGTCAGGAGCCAAAAAGATCAATTAAAAAAAAGCAAGGAATTCTCAAAGTCAGTTTAGCAAAGGCTAAATAGATAAGACATGGTGAAATGGGAAACCTTTTAAACTTGTAGCTGCAATCACCTGCGGGTTATGACCTTGAGAGATAAGTCCCCTAATGTTGGGAAAATCTACCCAGTCAATGGGAACCAAACTGTGATGCTCCCCAAGAAACACACAAGATAGTCACCAGAACAGAATAAAATCCAAAAAATATAACAACGTCAAGACACAGTTTTAGAGCTCCTACTGAGTCACCTGTGGTCTGCCTAGGCCGAATATTCACTTCATGAAATGAAAACACTAGTCAGGAGTGAGCAGAGATGTGACTTTTGTCAGTTGTAAAGAACATGAAGCTGAAATATGAAGAAGTGCTCACAAGAAATGAGAATGAGATATGATTTAAGATTAATTAGAGGTAGTAGAAAGGACTGCCAGTGTTGCTTCAATAGATCAGTTCCTTCATTTCTTACACTACACATGTCGAAGTATCTGTGGTAGTAGGGAGAGTTGCCTCCTGGGACAGCAACTGCATTGCAATTTATTGTATTGGACAGTCATGAGAGTGAGGTGAAACCGGCAGTATTTGAGCTGAAGGGTCAGTCAAATTAGTTGACTAAAAAAGCTTTAAAACTCTTAAGATGTGCATCTGTCTGTGTACTTTAGATGGCACCCAAAGCTGCCTGCATTAAAACTCCAAAACTGAAATCCCACTCCTAATTAGCAATCCAGACATCTTGTAGCCCAGTACTCTTTAAAGTGCACCTTCACCCCTTCCTCTTTCATATCCCAACTCCTGCTCCTTCGGTTTTTCTGTTTTTGCAGGAAGTGGCTAAGCACATGGCACTTGACACCAAGACTAACTTGTCCCTCTGGAAAGATCAGGCCACAGTGGAGGTTAACATTGCTGTCTTGCACAGTTTTCAGGTGAGCCTAAACTTCTGCCATGTGACGATTGATTTTCAAAATTAGATATAAACCTGCTATGGCTATCATTCCTTATGATTGTTTTTGGAAATACAGCACTCTTTTAATAAAACATTTCAATATTTCCAAATATTTATTGGTGTTCCAGTCAGGAAAGAAACCTCAGAATGCAGCTCTCAGAGGGAGAAGTCACCTTTTATTGCTCATAATTTAAATGGTATGAAAAATAGGAAGCAACTGATAAAGTGGTGTCATTCATTGTACAGAATCAGAATGTAGAGTCGATACAATTTTATATTTGTGTTCACTATTACTCCACTGAAGTCTTGATTTTTATCTTGGAAGGTGGCCAAAGTGACCATCATGGACCACCACACTGCCTCTGAATCTTTCATGAAGCACATGCAGAATGAGTTCCGTGAACGTGGGGGGTGTCCTGCAGACTGGGTTTGGATTGTCCCACCTATCTCTGGCAGTGTTACTCCTGTCTTCCACCAGGAAATGCTTAACTACATTATCAGCCCTTTCTTCTGGTATCAGGTATGGATGTCTGCAGGGGTTTCATCCAGTACTAAAGAGATGTGAATGATTTGAAACTACAGGGATTTTCATAGTCCAGTTGGGTTCCTGCCTTTCCTTAGGTTCAAAAATGTCTCTTATTTGTAACCTTTTGCTTTGTTCGCCCATCTGGTATGGTTCAATGTAAATGTGCCAGATAATTCAGTGCTTCAGATATTCACCACTCAAAAATGCTCAAAATCACTGAACTATAGACAAGACGAATATCAGGTACACACTGATAATCTTCATGATGTGACTTTTGACCACATTGCTCATATATATATACTAGGGGGGTTTGCCCCCTGCATGCTTAGTTTGCCAAACCCTGTGCCTGCACTAGGCGCTAGCCTCTTTGCAGTTCTGCAACTTGTGTATGGGAATGTAGATGTACAATTTACTAACTATTTTATATTTGTAAGACCGCTGCTATACAGTGCCTGACCCGACACTGATTCACATGGGAGGCACGGGTAAAATAAAATAAACTATTCACTTTCTTCCCCTGTGGGCACACGTCTTCCCCGTGTCCCACAGGCAATACACATTCCCAAAGCACAGACAGTAAATCACCTCAAGCCAACACACTCTTCTTCTTTTACCACCACTCCTCCCTGGCAACCTCATCCTCTTCCTCCTGATTCTGGCCACTCAGTGGTGGCTGCTGGCTCCCTTTTATTGGGTACCCGGAAGTGCTTCAGGTGCTTGATTGGCGACATCCGGCTGCACTTCCGGGTGTGGTGAAACCAGTGCCCAAAAGGGGCAGCACGCCCTGGCGGCGCCTGAGGAACCCCAAATAGCTGCGCAGAACTCCAATCCCCATGAAGCCCTGGGGGAGTCCGAGGCACCGCTGCAACCCAGGGAGGCTGCCATCTAGCATCCAGGGGGAGATACTGGGCTTCCCACCCTTGCCCCTCTGGCAGATGTGGTGAAGGGGCGTCCTGGCCAGGCATGGACCCCGGCCATCTGTCACACATTACAGCGAGTAATTAACCATATTAAAAAATAGTAAAATGTTATAATTTGAAAGTAAATTATGTTTCATGTTGTGTTAGAGTTATTTCTTGCGAAATATGATTTTGTTCTGTTTGGCTTTGAAATTAACACGCAAAAACTTTTTAAACTTACACTTTTACTGTAAAACTTCAGTAAAATAACTTTTTGAATTAAATTTTGGTCAATATTGCATTGAATTGCGAGTCTGTGTTTGGACTTTCATCGTGACAACGCAACGTATAACTGCCTGTGATTGAATTTTGTTTCTTTCTCTCTATTCAATAAAACGACTTTTTCGAATGTTTTTCTCTGAGATTTGTAAATTGTCTTTACAAAAGCTATTCTAACAGGAAACTGTAAACGTTTTAATACGAATGGCATATCAAGATCTCCTTTGTTGAGTAATGTTATCCTCTAAAGATGTACTATATTACCTTTCTCGGATACATCCTTCTTTCAACAGTAATTCATGCGGAGGAAGACCGGACGGTGTTAACGGTTGTAGATATTCTTCGGTATATTGTAAGTTGTTTTCATCTTCCGCACGATCACCACCAACTGTTTCAACATCGTCTATTGATACAGATTTAACCAATCTGCCGTGTAACTGATCAACATTTTTGGCGTTAATTCATTTGACTTCATCGTTTCTCGGTGCTAGGATTGCCTGTGTACTCATTTTTACTGTTGATAAGCCTTTGTGATGAAATTCTTCAATAAGATTTGGACATAATACGTCTTCTTAATTGGGAACTTAAAGTGAGGAAAATTAGCTGTTAGGTAAGTGAAAGGGTGAGAGAGGCAGCCAATTAGAGATGTGGGATGATTAAGGGGTCAGAAAGGACGAGACCATGATGAACAATTTAGCCAGGATATTGGAGTAAAACCTAATCTTTTTGAAAGCTGCTTATCGATTTTTAATGATCACAAGGTGTGAGGATCTCACCCAAAGGATGGCGTCATATGTACAGCATAGTGTTCCTGTCACTGCACTGGGACATTGGGATCAACACACAGACCACTGGGTAAGCACACCCTGCTACCCTCAAAAACACATCTTCCAATGTGTGTTGTGAGACATGCCCGAACACCACCAGACTGACACCACATCTTTATCCAAAAGCACACGTTTATTTACAGTTCTTTCACAACACAGTCCCGCACAGCACACTGTGCTCCCAGCACTAATCACCTTATACACAGGCCTCTCTTTGAATGTCCGTGGGCAGCCTTTTCTCTCTCCACGGGAGCCTTGTCCTGCTCCCACTCCCGACTCTAGCTCCCTGATTGTAGGGAGGCGGCCCTTTTTATTCTCAGCCGGATGTGCTCCGGGTGCTTGACGATGTTCTTCCGGCAGCACTTCCTGGTGTGGCGGAAGTGCTGCTCTTGCACCTGGAAGCACTTCAGGCGTCCCTGGAAGGCTCTTCTTCCATCTTCCCGGGTGTGGCGGAAGTGAATGCCTCCTGAGCTCTCTGAGGCTCGGGGAGCCCCCTGACAGTGGCCACAGGTCCCAACGGGCTTGAGCCTCCTTGCTCCTCTCCCGTGGTCCTCTCCCGATCCAGGGCGGTTACCCCCTCGTGGCCCTGAGGACGAATACACCACCTCGCAGTCCTTCCAGGCGTCCCGGCTGGGTCTGTCCCCCAGCCGCTTGTGACAGTGTATATAAATATAAACCAGTAGGGGATGTCTCAGGACCCTCAAACCTCAACATAACTAAACAAAGACCAGCCACGAGTTCAAATAATCCTTTATTTGAAATCTGCACCTTCAATAAACAAGTCGCAAATCCTTCCTTTTTTTCTTCCAAACCTTGTCCAGTAAATGTCCTTCACCTGACTCCAATTCCTCAAATCAGACGAGGAAGCCTCTTTCATGCCAGACCCAATAGTACTTGTACAAAACTGTACAAAACTGCACAAAGAAAGCACTTCTGGGTCCAGAGATGCTATGAATTGGAGTTCCGCCCAAAGAAAATGCATTCCTTAGTAAACAACAACACTCTGCTACTATCTAAAAATATTTTATGGAGTGTCTGCCATTCCTCTGTGTTTGTTTCAGAAACAGTTTTGTGCATGTTTATATGTTTGGACCAGTTATGTTATTAAATTATGATGTTATGGTTACTTCATATTATTTTCTCAATTTATTTTTCATCCCACAGAAGGATTAAAGCATCACCTTATAATGAAAGTTTTGCCAATAGACTGCTTTTCAGTTGATTTGTGATGCTTTATTGTAGGCGACTTCAGAGGCAGAGTTAACTAAGTGATACTTCATGCTTGTTTGTAAAACTGTTGCTTAAGAAGTGTTTTGGGAAACACATGTAAAAGTAACTCGTACTTCAAGTATGCACATCAGAAATCGTTAATCTCTAAGATTAATTATTTCCGGAAAATGCACCCCTGGATGCAAATAATTATTTTTCAGTTATCTTAAAATAAATAATCTCAGCATACAAATCCAGACTCAGGATCTGCCATGAAAGTCGACAAGTCAACTGAGGTCCTTTCAGCACGTTTGCTGTTGTCTTCTCCAGGTGTTACTGCAGCCAATGTTTAAACGTCTCAGGGCTGAGCAGACATAATATTGTTTTGCTACAAATCAGTGTTTAACTTGGAGTCCTCCATTCCAGAAAATATCACTGCAAACAAAGCTTTATCAGCATTTCTCTTGGAAGAGCATAAGAAATATTTTGTCACAGTTAGAGCATAATAATGAAAACAAAAAAGGCAAGAATCTATAAAAAAAGGAAAAATAAGTGCAATAACTGAATGAAAAAATATACAGTATATGGTGGATAAAATAATAATATTTTATAAGCAGGTGGCAGTTTATGAGTGCAAAGCTCATTAAATACATAGACTGTAGTGACTCCCTGAATATCATTGATCTTAATGGCTTCCTAATAGGATTTCATTTTGAATAAATCACAGATCAATGAGGCTTATTCAGATTAGATTTGAAAGCCTTTCTCCTATGCATTTAGAGGGCAGTAACAGAAAAAAATATACAGTATATAATTAATCACTGAAAGATGCTGAAATATCCAAAAAGGTTACCAATGGCTCAGCATGTTCAATTAATTGATGAAAATATTAATACATGCCTGCCTAATTTAGAAGTTTTGAACTTTTTCTTGTTGTGTTAACTTTTTTTAAAATGTGATTATTGTGTTATGGAAGGTGGGTTAAGATTCTTCCAAATGTGTAAATAAGAGACCTGCTAGCAGCGTATTGTATGTTATTACAGTAAATTGTTAATTAAGCCATAATTGTAATGAACAATTAGAGGAACCGTGTAGCTCAGGACTGTAATTGGACCTTGAAAAGTCGTTGTACACCAGAACCCTCCATCCATCCATTATCCAACCCGCTATATCCTAACTATAGGGTCACGGGGGTCTGCTGGAGTCAATCCCAGCCAACACAGGGCGCAAGGTGGGAAACAAACCCCGGGCAGGGCGCACAAACACACACCCCCACACACCAAGCACACACTAGGGACAATTTAGAATCGCCAATACACCTAACCTGCATGTCTTTGGACTGTGGGAGGAAACTGGAGTACCCGGAGGAAACCCACGCAGACACGAGGAGAACATGCAAACTCCACGCAGGGAGGACCCGAGAAGCAAACCCGGGTCTCCTAACTGCGAGGCAGCAGCGCTACCACTGCGCCACCATGCTGCCCACACCAGAACCCAAACCCGGAAAATCATAATCAAAGGAAATGTTATGAAAGTCCTAAATGGAGTTTGGATTCTTCAGTCTCTTTCTTACATTAAGGGATGTAGATGCTTGCTGTTTGGGGGCTGCCATGTCATGTTTGATGACGAGGTGACTTCCATGTAGCATGACTTGGTAACAGGCACAGAAGCCCTGAATAACTGTCAGATGCAAAATGGTGGTAACCATCCAAAAACACACTTTCATGAGTTGGGTGGCAACTTTAATTTTTTCTCTCAGTTCTTTGGTCTTTTAATTTTTTTAATATCATTTTTAGGGTTTCAAAGACCAAAGAATCTTTTTTTATTAAAAGATAAAATTTTTTTATCTCAACTATGCCAAAAATCAATCATGTTCTCCCATAGTGTCATAGTGTTTACTTATAGGCGCCACCATTTTTGTTGCCAGTTCCCAGATGAAACGAAAAGGGATGTGTCAGCAACATGACTGTAAAAAGATCAGAGTGTTCATTCCCCTATTGTCTGAAATTTCAGATTCTTCTAAAAATACTTTAGTGATCATTTTTATTAGTTTATTCTGGTTATGAATTTTTCTGTTCCTTCAGTTTCAACCTTATATTGATTTCGACACTTCTTACAATTCTTTTTTCATTAAAAACTGCTTCGACCCACACAAAAGCACAAAAAAATGTTGTCGCCAGAGTAACACAGTAATATAGAAATACACAAAAAGAAACAAATCAAAAATCCCCCCAAAAAATGAAGCAAATGGGTTCAGGGATGTCAAAATTGCATGTTCACAACAATAAAATCAAATATAATGTTACCTCAAACACAGCCATTAAATGATTAGCATTGTGCTAAGATGGAAAAATAGCACCAAATAAAACGAAAGGATCAGGAGAAAGAATGTAGCCAAGGGCAAGCAAAGGTTCAGGAGTCCAAAATTTCGAGCACCAAAACTGTAAGACGTGAAGCAAAAATCAAAGTTAAAAGGGAGATCAAAAATTCATTACTGTACTAGAAACAAAGTTCGAATTTTGAGTTACAAGAAATAAGTGTGATATCCGCAGTCTTGGACAGAGATGTGGCCTAATGGGCTACATTTTATTCCACTGCCTCAGTGACAACACAGGCTGCACACATTATCATGGTAACCCATAAGTAAATGGTGGCACACGTAAGAAAAAAACAAAATGGCGACAAAGCGATAAATATAAAAATACCAAAAACATTACAGAAGGTCAAAACCAACCAAGAACCAAATAGGTAGATTCCTTATGATCAAAAACCCCGCAAGGGTGTGAAAAACCCAGCGATAACTGCAAGAACAAGCTGAAATACACACCAATAAAACAAGTAGGGAGCATTGTGAATACAAAACTGTTAAATAAGATAGGACTTTATTCCTATAGGGTCTGTGATGCCCAGGTTGCCTGTAGCTGGCATTACCTCCTTGAATCCGGGACGTCGATAGCCGATAGACTAATGGTGGACTGTGCAATGAGGACACAAGACAACAGGAGTAGGTGCGAAAGTGCCTAGTGCTTTTATTCACAAAGAAATGAGTGTTCAAAAGTATGGTGCCTACTCAATAAATGAATAAACAATTCCATAAAAACATGTGCTCTGTGGAGAAGTTAAAATCTGAATTAGCAGAAGATATAAAACCCAAGGATAAGACCAGTCAGGATTGGGTTTCTCTATTCTGTAGTGCTTCTCTCTCACACTCGTCTCACCATGCTCAACTATCTCAACCAGCCAACACGGCCCCTCTCTGAATCATCATCCCGGCCACCATTAGTCAGCAACCACAAGCTGAACCTCATCTTCCCAATGCTTGGCAGTCGTGGGATCCCCAGGAACCTTCTATCAGTCCAACTCTCATCAGTGCAGCAAGTGCGATCCAATCTGTGCCTGGAGTGCCTCTTACTTCGCTCTTTCCTAGGGTTTCCTAACTGCTTTGCTGCTCTCTTTCCGCTCTCCTTTTTATTACTCATTACTTTCTTTTTTGGTTTTATCTTTCTTGCTCTTCTGTTATTTTTCTATTCTCCCTATTTATCCTGCTCAGGCTTCTTTTATCCTCTGTAGGTGCTTTGAGCTCCACCTCACGACCCATGGAACGTCAATGAGGAAACCAGCCAGGCTGATCGAGCCTTCACATGCTAACATGAACAGCCAATTTCCTCATTAACAATCATGAGGTTATCTGGCTTTGCATCCACACACACCTTCATCCCCGGATGGCGCCGAACATGCTGTGTTTTGTTTAAAATTTTGCACAATGCCACAGTCCACATTCTCACTTCACCACAGGGTCTGAAAAGGGAGCATTCCCAGAAAAAGTGATCCAGTGAAGCACGAACCCAGTTACATCACCAACAGATAGGGCCCTGACTTGTGTACAATTTGCTTAGTTAAGAGAGACATGTGTTTTGTACAACTTTGAATTGAGGTAGACCATGCTTTGTGCAATTTAAGAGAGCACATATTTAATTTAGGGCTAACTTCCATTCATTTTCTGGAAATCTAATTTAAAGGCCCCTTTCCCAGTGCTACAGTATCTCATATTACCTGGCGATGCACTGGTGTAATTTATACCATAGATAGCACATCTCAGCTATAGAGTATGATTTCTACCATAGACTTTGAGGGACCAGTGAGGAAATTTGCCATGTCTTATTGCACAAAATCTGTCAGTAATGGTTTTTGTAAAAAGGTACATTTAAAGCATGTTTCAAAGGATACAAATATATTATTATTATACTAAATTTCTAAAAATCCCAGTATTGAGTCTATTTAATAAGTTGAATATTGTGTACTTTAGGGATGAAGGAAATAATATTATTGTTTTGTAAGCGTACAATTCACCGTATCATCTGTGACCACAAGGGTCCACCACTGAGCTCCTAACCCCAAGCACAACCTTACAGACACAAACACCAAGTTCAAATAAAAGGTTTATTATAACCAAATGCCATTACAATTTTTTTGCAAGATAACACAAGCACAAGTATTCTCGCTTCTCTCTTTTCCTCTCAGATGAGCTTTGTCCTCTTCCACCAAACTCCAGGTTGCCTGGGTGAGGCAGAGCGGCTCCTTTTTATCTAAGACTTGGGATACTTCTGGTGCTAGGACGTGGTCCATATGAAGAACTTTTAGATCATGTGGAGATCCCACAAAATAGGGATTGCTAATTCCTGCAGCACCCCCTGGTGAAACCCATGGAACCCTGACAGGGTTGCACCAAGGGACTACAGTTGCCAGCATGCCGTGCGGGTGTCCATATGGGTACTGAGGACCAGGTTCACTGTCATCTAGTATTTCGGGGTAGCATGTAGTCCAGATAGGTTGTCTCCCCCTTTCTCTCTAATATACTGGTAAGATTCTTTGATCCATCCCTTTTGGGACACTGGTTTTATCTTAGCATTTTCTGCCAACCTTCTGGATAGGGCAGGGAACACTATTCATTTCTTTCTGCCCTCACATTACCATGGCTTCCTGACCAGGTAAGAAACTAACTCATCCAGCCCAGTCCATGCGTACCATCCATCACTCATCACAGAATTTGAACATCTCCTATACTGGTGTCACGTTCACGTTTGCTTCTAGTCCATTGCCACTAAAGCACACTTCCAATTCTATGTGCAGTATTGGACTGACTGGTGTTTACTCCATAGGCTCAGTTTTGTAGATTTTGTCTGTGATTACTTTTATTGACAATCTTTTGTTCACTTTCTTCCATACAGCCGGATCCCTGGAAAAATAATGATTACAAAAATAAGAAGAAAATAAGTTTCCGTAAAGTTGCAGAGTAAGTCTCCATTAAGATATGTTGATGTCTGGCTTTTGGGGGAATTTGATGGTAGAAGGGGCTGTCAGAAAGGTGGAGAGGCCCACAGTCTTTGGGCTGACCTGTTAATGTGCACTGGCCATTACTTGATGAACAGTGATGAGTGAAATAATTCACACAAAATTGAATTAATAGCGGGATCCCTTCTATTGATACAAAAAGAAAAATTTTTACTTCTGATCTTAAGCACTTTCTTTGCTAATTTAGCATTCTACTATCTGTCATTTAGTTATTAATAAACCTTTGTAGTGAAAAAAATAACGACTTATTTCCTGTAACATGTAGACATTTTATTGAGCATATTCTGGTAGCACTATACCCACTTTGATGATAACAATCTTGGTGATCGCAATTCTAAAGATGAAACAGAAAAGTACTGTACATCAAAGTTTTGTTAAGCTTGCATAACCTCAACCATTTCTGCTCGCAATAAAGAAACAGTTACTTGGGGTTACTGGCTAATGACGTGGCAGGGCTGCTGGGGCTCCTTCCTATGTATTGAGAGTATCCTGTCGAGAAAATACAGTAATATGCACAATTGGGTTTGTTGGTGTTTCTTTGTGTGAAAAATATTCAGCATATCACATTTAAAAACACACTGCACTTCTGTGAACGCATAAAGCATAAACAGATTTGGTCTGACAAGTGCACAGAAGGTTACATGCGCTGCGCAGCTGCAGAAAAGAGCAGCGGCAGACAGAGAAGTGTGAACGAGACTTTAGGGAACAGTTTCCCATATTTTTCAACCCAAAAAAGACTTTAAACCTCCCAGAACCCTTTTTTCAGTGAATGTTGAATTCTGTAATTGTGAAATTGCTTGCTAAAGTCTACTTGAATCAAAACTTGCCTGCTTCACTCATCACTATTGAATAAGTAGTTAAGCAAAGGGGATTACTTAAACCCTCATTGTTGAATAATTTGCAGGTAGAAGAAAACAGAAAATGGATTACAATAAAATGAAGGATCACTATTCTGATAAACACTTATCAGGGGTGTCAAACTCCAGGCCTTAGGTTTTCATTCTGACTTTTTTCCTAATCAGTGACCAGTTTTCACTGCTAATTCACTTCTCTTACCTTCATTTTAATAGACTTGTCTTTAAGGATTCAGTCCTCTGAATTAATTCCTTTCTTCATTAAATGACAGCCAAACAGAAATGAGACGTGAAACGAGCTGACAGATGACCAGCTAAATTGGGATTTCGGACTCCAACCAATCCCTTAATGAGAAGCTGATTCTTGCTGTTAATTGGCTTGTTGTTGCTCTCATTCTGCCACAGCAGACATTTCCAAAACTGTTGATTTGTCTGTTTTTCTAAGAACACCGTCAAAATATTTTGGTGACCTGAGAGATCAACCTTACTGAGACCATCATCTTTCTTTATCTTCAGATATTGTGTGATGTGGCGGCTTATTTTGTGTCTCAGTATTGATTGGCTGCTAATTAAGGAAATAGAGGCAACTAAGGGGGCGGAGACAAGTTAATTAAAATGAAGGCAAAAGAAGTTAATTAGCAGCAAAAACTGGTCACCAATGAAGAAGATGGTTAGAATGTAAACCTGCAGTCACTGCGGCCCTCCAGGACTGGAGTTCGACACCCGTGACTTAGTTGATACTCTTGTGCCCTCCAACTATTGGAACTGTTCTGGAGACCAGGGTGGGATTGAGCTCATAACATGTTTCTCATTCTGTGTCATATTGGTACGTCTGCGGTCTGTGAGTAAACAGTCCCAATAATATATCATTTAGTGTGGAATATCTTGACTTCAGTTTTGGGAACCATAATGTGGTTTTATCCATCAACTTTAGATACAGAATGCTTGGCGCTTTGATTTGGAAGAAGACTTTTGTTTATTGGGAAGCTTTTGATCAGGGTTGGCCTCTCTTAGTTGATAACTAACTTGAGGACTAGCCCTTAAGGAAACAAGTGCTTTGAACAAAAATATTATATTTTATATAAAAATTAACAAAGCAAACTTCTGTGTGGAGTAAAAAAAAAAGAACAATGACAAGTTTCTGTTTAGAGGGGAAAGAACTAAATCAAGCGGATTTTGGCATGATGAGACTCTCAGAGCAGAATCTTGATAGAAGATACCCACAAAGATTCAGAGACTTTCTGAAGTAAGAAGCACGACATACAGAGGGGAGATATCAAAGGGGAGTGATGATGCTGAGATGGCAGCCTAATGCAATGAACTTGTCTCTTTCAGGGCGATTAAATTCTCAGCCAGTCTGATGAGTCACGCTTTGGCAAAGCGGGTGAAAGTCAGGATTCTGTATGCCACTGAGACCGGCAAGTCAGAGACATTTGCCAAACTGCTTCATGATGTCTTCAAAAAGGCTTTTTACTCAAGGGTAGGATTATTTATTTTGCCTGGATGACTGGTCTTTATTATTTTGGTCATTTACTATCATTTCTCTTTTAATCTTCTATCCTCCAAGATACATGAAGTTGAAGTAAACAAGATTTATTTCAGCTTTGTACACTACTAAAATGATTTATAAATGGTTTAAAGCCTTCCATTTCAGTTGTCCATTTGGGCCTTAATTCTACCAGTGATGTGTTTTGTCCTCTTATATTATAATATTCATTCTTTCACTTTATTCTAATGTATTTTCATACTTTCTAACATCTCATTTCCCTCTTATGTTACCATATTTATTTTTCCACTTTTCTTCTTTTTAATGTATTTTCATCCTTAATAAGATCTCATTTGCCTTGTAGTGAATTTTTAGATTTGGTTTTAATAAGTATTTTTCAAAATAGTAACCTAGTATACAATCAAGCAGATAACATTTGCAGAAAGCATCTTTGTCCTGCGGTGGGTTGGCACCCTGCCCGGGATTGGTTCCTGCCTTGTGCCCTGTGTTGGCTGGGATCGGCTCCAGCAGACCCTCGTGACCCTGTGTTTGGATTCAGCGGGTTGGAAAATGGATAGATGGATGGATGGAAAGCATCTTTTCCTCTAGTACACTTATTCTAAATTTTTTTTATTAAATCTTGCCATGTTTTAAAAAAGTTTTGAACACATCCTCTAAACAATTTGAAAATAGAGGAAAAATTGTGTTTCTTTGAAGTTAAATTTGAAGCATAATTGTTTATAAAATAAAAACATGTTATTTATATACAATTCTTCAAGTGTCTTAATCCCAAATGTTTTCAAAAAATTAAATATTGTGTAGATTTGAGAGGGTTGAAAAAGGTGATTATTGCATAGAAAAGCAACAGATAAAAGTTTCTGTGCCTGGAAGTGCATCCTGCTTTGGTTCCATATTCTGAGTTACTGACGAATCACTAAATTATTAGTATATTGATGATAATTAGTATTTACTGTGATACAAAGCAGGGCATATAAATAGGTACAGCAAGATTTAATTTGCACTACTGACCAGGTCCGTGTAAATGCATCAAGTTGTGCCAATTTAGTTTCTTAAAAAAGATTTCTTAATGTATATAGAGATACTCTGAAATAGAAAAAGAAGCTTGGGAAGGATGTTCATTTTGACAGTACTGATTCTCCCTGTTAATGTGAGATGAAGGGTAGACCATCTGTTCACATCTTGTTTGATTTTTTCCATCCTGTTACCAAAATTGTGCTGAAAACACCTTTATATTTACCTGTGATGTTTATCCCTTGATATTTAAACTGTTTGGATAGAATGAATGGATAGACATCCACTCTAGTATGGTATGCTGGAAAGTTCATTAGAAAAAGCACAGTTTTATTCAAATTGATTTTGAGTCCAGATGTCTTTTGATATTTTGCTAATGTTTTAAGGACCAATCGTAAATATGTCTGACATATACAGTACCATATCATCTGTGTATGTTGCTATTTTCTGCTTGAGTCCTTCTCCAATAACCCCCTTTATCTCTGATGTATTTTGAAAATGAATGGCCAATGGGTCAATGGCTATTGCAAAAAACAATGGTAACAGAGGGCACCCTTGTTGAGTACCATGTTTTAGTTTGAAGTAGTTTGAGATCATATTGTTAATACAGACAGAGGCTTCTGGACTGGTATAAAGTAATTTTATCTATGCAGATATGTTTAGGCCAGACCCGCATTTGTGCAGTGTGATGTATAGGTATATCTGATTCAACTCTGTCAAAGGCTTTTTCTGTGTCCAAAGATAATAAGATATCTGATGTATTAGATTTTGTGGGTTTTAAGCTATGTAAGTGTCCACCTTTAAAAATCAAATTTGTCTTTTGATATTACAGAAGAAAGCACATTCTCAAGGTAAAATTGTGTTGTCTCTAGCTTCTATGAATGTTGCTAATATTAACTAAGCTAACTTTGTTGAAATTATTTTAATAAAATTCCACAGGATAGTCATCAGTGTCCTCTGCTTTCCCACTTTGGAGTGAGTTTATAGCATCCAGTAGTTTTGAGAGTGTCAGAGGCTTGTTAAGTTCTTCTGCACTAAGAGTATCAAGCTGTGGTATTTGTAAAGCATCCAAAAACTTTGAACGTCCCTCATCTTCTTTAATTTGAGTGGAATATATGAACTTAAAATCATTGACCATAAAAATATACAATATTATATATCTTCAATTGTGCAGGTAATTTCTGAAATTGCGCTGCAGACATCCTGCCTGTAAGATCTTATTAGCCTTCTATCTGTGTTCATAATAATGATGTCGGGATTTAAAGATAAGTTGTTCAGTTTCTTTTGTAGTCGGGAGATTAAATTCTGTTTGTAGAGCCAATCTTTTCCTTTAAAATGGCGCTCACTGAGTAACTCTGATTTCTTCTTGGTCTCCAATTTATTTTTATGAGAGAGATATGAAATAATCTGTCCTCTGAAAATCACTTTTAAACTTTCCCAAAATATTCCTGCAGAAACCCCTGAGAATGTGTGAGTCTCTGAATTTTAGATTTCTTTCTGTAAATTCGCCTTCCTCTTTCCTTGATCTAGCTGGTAGAATGCCCTTTTAGTGTTTCTTACTTGTCGTAGCTCTCTTCAGCCTTCTCATCCTCCCACCTTTCTTCTTTTACTTTTCACTGACCCACTTTCCTTCTTCTCTTTTTAATCTTCTACATCTTTGGATACGTTTTGTCAAAAGCTTCACATCTCTTTATCAAGTTTTTTTTGTTCAGTTTTCCCATTTCAGAGTTTCCTCCTTTCTCCTTATGATTTCTTTTATCATTATGGTTTAAATCTTCCTTCTTTAGTATTTTGGCTGATTTTCTTATAAGTTCCAATGCCTTTTATTAACTCAATTTCCTGATTTTCCCCTCTCCAAAGTTACATTTTTTCAATGATATATATCAATTTAAGTGCCCACACTTGGCTATCCAACTAACACTAATTTCTTTTCTCCCTTGTGTTGGCAGGTGATCTGCATGAACGAGTACGACCATATCAACCTGCAGCATGAAAACTTGGTGTTGGTGGTAGCAAGCACTTTTGGAAATGGGGATCCTCCAGAAAGTGGAGAAGTAAGAGCGGAAAGGGTCTCAATTATACTGCATTGGTGGGTTATGTGATGCGATCCTCTGTATTAATATCTGAGGTGATGTTTTGGGAGTTACCTAAAGGGACCAACGAAATGTAATTTATGTGGCCGATAGGACCTGTAATTGCATATGTCATGCATACTTTCTTTTATTTTCATCCCGTTATCTGTGTTTCTCTCTTGGCATGTGAATCCTTCACAAGGCAGGTATCATGACTGGATGTAAAAACTGTACACATCTTAGTATGTACCAAACCAAAATGAAAGCCATTTCACAGCAGAAAGAACCTAACTGAATTAAAGAAGTACAATAGTTTCCACATTTTTGTAATAATTACCAAAGGCTTATTAAAGATTCTCTTCAATCTTCCATATTATTACCCTTACTCAAAAAATCTCTCATAAATTTTACATGACAACAGAAGCAAAAGAAAAATGTAATAATCTTAAGGAAGCTTTTACACAAGCATCAGTGGTTTGGCACCCAGATATTAGTCTTCCCTTTGAATTGCAGATACAGTTAGGTCCATAATTATTTGGACAGAAACAACTTTTTTCTAATTTTGGTTCTGTACATTACCACAATGGATTTTAAATGAAACAACTCAGATGCAGTTGAAGTGCAGACTTTCAGCTTTAATTCAGTGGGGTGAACAAAACAATTGCATAAAAATGTGAGGCAACTAAAGCATTTTTTAACACAATCCCTTCATTTCAGGGCTCAAAAGTAATTGGACAATTGACTCAAAGACTATTTCACGGGCAGGTGTGGGCAAGTCTGTCGTTATGTCATTATCAATTAAGCAGATAAAAGGCCTGGAGTTGATCTGAGGTGTGGTGCTTGCATGTGGAAGATTTTGCTGTGAACAGACAACAGACTTGTTCAGTCTGATACATGTTCAAAGTTAATGTGTAACATTTATTTAAACTTAAATTATCTATTAATAATATGACTAATAGTATGACTAATAAGTATTTGTCATAATATTGTGAGGAGTTATGGCGATGTGGGGGGGGGGTTATACTGGTGCAATAATAAATATGACTCAACCATAATCTGTTCCTTTTTGTTCAGAGTTTTGCCAAGGCACTAATGGACATGTCTCATCCTGCTGTGAAACAACCTGAACAGAAGAAGTGAGTTTACTCCTGAATCAAAGCAGATACCACTCAGTGATGCCATAGTATGAGGGTAAATCAAAAAGTAAAGGCAATATGAAAATTTCATGGTAATCGCAACAGTGCAATACAACAGTTTAGATGAGGCCAAATTCAAATAAACATGAACGCACCACTCTGTGATTGCACCATTGTTAAATAACGCACTATAGTGAGATTTCTTTGGTCAGGTCGGTAAAACCTGCTGAAATTCATTGAAGGATATTGACTCAGAAATGAAAATAGTCCGACTCAACAAAAAGATTATGAATGGGTAGAAAGCTTTAAAGTTAAAAGAACAAGTGTAACTGATGAAGCTCGATCTCATTGATCATCAACATCGAGCATACAAGCCCACATCGACATGGCAAATGCTTCCATTAGAGAAGAATGAATGAAATCGTTGTCTGCTGATGTTGCACATTTTAATATCAGCTATGGATCTGCACATGCATAGATCATGATGACTTGGGGTACCACAAAGTTTGTTCAAGATGGGTACCCACATAGCTTGGTGATCTGCACAAACCAGCAATCTTTGATTATTTTCTTCAGGTTCCACTGCCTCATCCCAAACAAATCTCACTAGACATGTTGTTTATTAGTGGTGCAACCCCGCAGCACAGCGTTCATATCCATTTGACCTTGGCTTCAACTAGACTAATGGAGAGTGCTAACTACCCATAAGCCATCATGCTTGTGTTGTGTTGCATCAGCTTCTGTCTGTTGTGGCTACTGTGTAATTTTAAAATTGCCTTTACTTTTTCATTTATCCTATTATAAGGTAACCATTTTATGTTCGGGTTTATGTAATATGATGTAAGAATGCACCCCGTCCCATCTTTTTTATTGTTTTTGAAACAGATAGGTATATGAGCAGGTATGGACAGCATGGCTCTTACCATCCTGAACTTGAAATCAAGATTATAAACCCCAGCACATTCTATTTTCCCTTCCTTATTGGGACTCAGTTCATTAAAATATTGAGATATCATTACCCCAGGGGAAACGTGACTACTGTAAACTGAAACCAGAACCCTGATTTTTGAAACAGTTCCCATTGGTTGTTAATTTTCAGGAGCTACAAGGTGCGATTCAACAGCCTATCGTCTATGGACAACATCCTGAAGGAAGTAAAGAGAAGTTCAGAACTGGACCACACAAAGAGCCCTGGGCCTCTCAGTGCTGTCAGGTATGATTCAGTCCTATGATTATTTCTCAAACCCTTGCCAATATTATGTATCCCAAGTTAAAGAGGCCTTCTGCACAATTAGCAATAATTATTTTGTCAGTGCTTTTGAATGAACTGCTATTTGTATGCTTGTCTAAAGAGATTATCTTGTTATAAATTAGGGAGAACAAGGGAGTGAGATTATCATAAGATATTATTTTTTGCGAAACCTGTAGCAGTTATGAATTTGCGTTTATGACAGTTTTATTGGTATTTAATACTGATAGAAATTAAGTAGAAAACTATCTGCATGTTCAGTGACTATTTTTATTTTTTGTGATAAAATGTGTATTGATGCAATAAAAAAGGAATACAGCAAAAGAAAACCAACAATAATAACCGTTTTTTGGGCCAAATAAGAACAAAAACAAAACATACTCCCACCAACGACACCTGAGATGGCGATTTAAACAAAAACATAATAAGTAAGAATAAAAAATAAGAGTCGACGGGTAAACTAGCACTCACTCACACACACACACAGACACACACCACATAGGAGTGCAAGGCGAAGTAAGGGAGAAAAAAAAACCAGGAAAGGTGGACAGGAGAAACTGACCCCTAACCAGGTCTTTACCATCTGAACAGCATGAAGCCAGCTGTGGATAGCAGAACCAAAGAGTTGTTGATCTAGGATGGAGAAAATTCAAGAAGGATGCGATTGTAAAATGAAGACTTCCAGTTTGCAGGAGAGACTAAAGACTTCCGGATTGCAGCAAGAGGCTAAAACCAGTTTAGCTGAAATGGCTGCAGTCATTATAAACTTCCGCTGGAAGAGAGAAAACAAAAGTGAGGAAAGAGTGGAAAGGTCGAGGAAGAGAAGAACCTGAGAACAAATGAGGAGATGAACTTGAGGGGACTAAGAAATGGAGAAAGAAAGATTCATAGAGAGGGATTCAGCGACATAGCACCAGAGAGCCACAGCTGGATGTCATTCCCAGAACAGGTGGAGAAAGTGTCAGGGACTTTAAGAGGACAAAGGTGACAGATGGGATCTAGTTCTAGTTCCATTAAATAACATCTCTAGGGAGTAGGGTACAGTCTATAAACACATTTATATTGTGTGTGTTGGTGATTAGGATTTTTAAAACAATTTTTTATATTTGGAAATATGGGGAAAGGTCTATTAGCTAATTAGACATTATTGTTAGAGTTTTGAGAGAAGCTTTGTGGAGGACGGAATAGAGACCCTGTTCAGTGACTATGCATCAACTGCTGATCTCCTAATGTGTAAAAAAATGAGTGAAAACATTTCAAGCCCATTTTCTTACTTTCAGTGGCTTTGATTTGGCTCTTATAGGTACTCTGTGTTTGGCCTGGGATCCCGTGCTTATCCCCATTTTTGTGCCTTTGGCCACGCGGTGGACACACTCCTTCATGAACTGGGCGCTGAATGCATTCTGAAGATGGGGGAGGGCGATGAACTGTGTGGACAGGAAGAATCCTTTCGAACTTGGGCATCAGACGTTTTCAAGGTAATACTTCACAGCTGTTTTCATGTTTCTTCTTTAATTGTTCTGAAAGGAGCTCAGTTTTTACTTACAGGACATCAGAAACATGCCTTAAATGAGAGATGTATGGAAGGAAATCTTGTATTATGAGATATTCTGAAAGAACACATTAAATTGCTTTAAGAACAGTGAAAAGGAGTTTACATATAACCAGCTGGTAGGCTTAAATACAGCATACGCCTTGTGGTCAAGTGAGGTATGACACAGAATCCAAAATAAATGTTGGAGTGCCAGCTGGGTTGTCCCATTTAATAAAGGTACCAATTCTAACAAAAAAAAACTCTCAATAGTGCAAAACAAACAAAACACAAGGCTGCTGTACCTTCTTAAACAATATGTCAGGTCTGGGGTAGAACCTCTGTCCAAATGAGATGCCACCTTCCAGGAGCTCCTCGAATTAATAGTCCTCCGACTGGAAAGGGTGGAGTCAGTTGCCCTCATTGAGCTTCTTCTCAGAGCTGTGGGAACAGAAAGAGATGATACCGTTAGCAACAGTGTCCTCTCTCATCCCAGAATGGTATAGCTACTCTTGGATAAGCCCGGAAGGTGACCCTCAGACGCACATGTGTGACACCCTAATATCTGAGAAGACAAGTCCTTGGACATACTTATGTGGCACATTTCTGCTTTTTCCTCCCTTGTCAATCAATTACATTCATTCAAATGTAAAGAGTTGCTTTGGAGCTTTTTTTCTATGACTTCATTTTTTGGGAAGACATTTTAAAAAAGAATACTCAAATCTTAGATCCCAGGTTATGGACATGATTAATGTTAGTTTTTCATTATTATTTTTAATTTCTGTGCATTTGTTATTTATGGTGGCTTCAGAAAGTATTCAGACCTTTCAGTTTCTCCACACTTTAATGTGCCGTTATTTGAACATTATTTTTCCAGCAATCTTCCCTCAATAGCTCATAATACCAACATCTAAACACGTTTTTAGAAAGGTCTGCAAATTTATTAAAAATCCAAAACTGAAATCTCACATTTAAATAAATATTCAGACTTGCTGTGGCATCCTAACCTGTGATTGGGTGCATCCATCTTGTTTGCAATAATTCTTCTTGAGGTGTGTCTAGAACCTGCTTGGAGTCCATCTGGGGCAAATTGAATTGATTGGACATCACTTAGAAATGCACACACGTTTTTATAAGGTCCCACAATTCACACTACATGTCACGACAAAAACCAAGGCATGAAGACCAAGGAACTCTCTATAGTTTTCTCTGCAATCAAATGATAATGAAGCACAGATCAGAGCAAGGTCATGAAATCATTTCTAAAGCTTTGAGTGTTCCCAGCAGCAAACTGGACTCAGTAGTTGTAAAATGAAAGACATTTGGAGCCACCAGGCTACTTCCTAGAGTTGCCTCTCTGGTCAAACCGAGTAACTGGTCAAGAAGAGCCTTGGTGATGGAGATGACCAAAAAACCAATAGTCAGTCTAAGAGCTTCAGAATTCTTCTGTTGAGGTGGGAGAACCCGTTGGAAGGGAAACCATGTTTTTAGCACTTCATCAATCAGGCGCATAGGACAACCTGCTTGGAGTTTGCTGAATGACATTTAAAGGACTCTGAGAGCAAGAGGAAAAAATAAACATGTCTGATGACTCAAAAACTAAGCACTCTGGGGAAAAATCAAAGCACTTTGTCAGATAAAAACCAGGGACTGCTTATTACCAGCTTGATTCCATTCTTACAATGAAGCATGGTGGTGGCAGAATTATGGTATGGGGGTGCATTTCAGTGACAGGAACAGGCAGACTGGTCAGAGTTAAAGGAAGGAAGACTGCAGCCATATACAGAGAGGTCCTTCAAGAGAATGCTCCAGAGTGCTTGCAGCCTCTGGGGCGACAGTGTGTCTTTCAGCATGACAGTGACCCGAATGACCATCCAGCCAAGTCAAAGTCTAGACTTGTGGAGAGACCTGAAGATGACAGTTTACGAATGCTTTTCACCCAATCTAATACAGCTTAAAAAGGATATGCCAAAAAAAATGGGATAAACTTCCCAAATCCAGGCATGCAAAGCTGGTAGAGACTTTCCTAAGAAGACTTAAAGCTGTAATTGCTGCCAAAGGGGTCCCTGTGAAGTTCTGAATTAAGGTCTGAGTACTTATAAGTATGCAGAAAGTAAAGGGATCTGAATACTTTCTGAATCCACTGTATACATAAATTGTGTGTTACAATTGAATTTTAATTTGTGACAGATGGGTATCAGTAAGAGTGAAAGGGAAGGTCTACAGGACGGTAGTGAGACCAGCTATGTTATATGGGTTGGAGACGGTGGCACTGACCAGAATGCAGGAGACAGAGCTGGAGGTGGCAGAGTTAAAGATGCTAAGATTTGCATTGGGCGTGACGAGGATGGATAGGATTAGAAATTAGTACATTAGAGGATCAGCTCAAGTTGGACGGTTGGGAGACAAAGTCAGAGAGGTGAGATTAGGTTGGTTTGGACTTGTGCAGAGGAGAGATGCTGAGTATATTGGGAGAAGGATGCTAAGGATAGAGCTGCCAGGGAAGAGGAAAAGAGGAAGGCCTAAGCGAAGGTTTATGGATGTGGTGAGAAAGGACATGCAGGTGATGGGGGTGACAGAGCAAGATGCAGAAGACAAAAAGATAAGGAAGAAGATGATGTGCTGTGAAGAAGAAGAAGAAGATTGTGACGAAATCATCAGCTTATCTCTCTTCCACATTTGACGTCATGGTGGCTGTTTTATTTATGGCTGAGGTATAAACTGGGGTCACTTATAATATTTCCTTAAAAATAATGGGAAAGTTTCTTTACAGGCTAAAATAATGTGATGGGCATGAGCATTTGCAAGACAGAAATACCACCTGGAATTAATAATTCGATTCCTAAATGAATTGTGTTTATTTTACTGAACATTGGCAGTCTCCTCACCCTACAGTAGTGCACCTAAACACACTTCCCTGCTGTTAGCATGTAACAAGTGCCACAAAGAATATGGCTTTGTTGTGTGTTTGCACCCTTAAGGTGTCAAAGTGTAGTATACGTATAGTGGTGTGAAGCTAGCGTCAGTTTACATTGTTCAAGAGGTGAACCAAGGGGACAGGCACTCCAAATTAGAAGAAGAGTTAGGATTATTAAGAGTTTTCTATTCAATTAAAAGTATTTTAAAATTAATTCTAAAGGACGCTGGTAACCAATGTAACGATGCCAAGACTGGTTTACTAGTTAAGATTCTTGCAGCTTCATTCAACTAGCTGCCGTCCAATTAATGTCTTTCTTACAGTATTCTTGTTAGTAGTACATTGCAGTAATTTAGTCAGCTAAAACCAAAAGTGTGAATTAATTTTCCAGCATTTTCTTAAATAAAAAACAGAGTTTTGGTAGTGAAGTTAATAGACCCTAACCAATAAAATGCTCAAGTTCTTTACCTCTGGATTGATTTGAAAAGCCATTTGTTCAAGTTTCTTTCTAAGATCCTCCCTTTTTTGTTTCTTCACTACTCATCAATTCTATAATACTAGCAAGACATTTGATCAAAGGGCACAGAGCCTTAAAGTAATGAGGTGCTACAGATAAGTAAATAAAAAAATTACAGGAAATAAAAAAAAACTAAGATAAGAAGTTGTGGAACGAGCCCCAGACACAGACAGGCAGACATGTTGTAATCACCACCACACATTTATTTACACAATCCTATTTACAATTCTTGTGCCACAAACCCCAATCTCCCCCAAAGTCCAGGCCAACCATACTATGCCACTTCTTCGGACCGCCTCCTTCTCTCTCTTCTCTGACCTCGTCCTTCTTCCACCTGACTCGAGCCTCAAATGAAGGGAGGCGGCCCCTTTTATCTCCACCCAGATGTGCTCCAGGTGTGCACCGGCAATCTCCCACAGACACGCCCCAGTGTGGCGGAAGTGCCAGCTGTTTCCCCGGAAGCACTCTGGGTGTCCCCTCTCTTCATCCCCCCAGCACTTCCTGGTGTGGCGGAAGTGCTGGGGTCTAGGGTCCTCCAGGCATGGGGACGCCCCCTGGAGGTGACCACGGGCCCCTACAGGGTTGAGCTTCCAAGCCCTGTACCCGTGGCCCCCCAATACAACCAGGGCGGTCGCCCCCTCGTGGTCTGGAGGAGGCATGAGCCCTCCTCCTGTCTTCCTGGGAGTCCCGGCCAGGTATGAACCCCAGCCGGGTGCCACAAAGTACTAATCCCACTCAGACAATATACATAGGCATATAAATGAAAAAGAAAATATTAAGATGCACATTTACAGTACATAAAACATTGTACAAACAAAACTGAAATGTGATTCAGAAAGAAATATGATATTGTATCAAAAATAAAAATCCAATGAAAATATCAGTATCAATAATAATTTTTATTTATAGTGGCATGGATGAGGATCAGCACCTCCAAATCTGAGGCCATGGTCCTCAGTAGAAAAAAGGTGGCCTTTCCTCCTTGAGTGGGAGGTGAGTTACTGTTTCAGGTGGAGGAGTTTAAGCACCTCGGGGTCCTGTTCATTAAGTGAGGGGAAAAGGGGATGGCGAGATCGACAGACAGATTGGGGCGTCGAGAGCAGTTATGTGTTTGCTCTACCAATCTGTAGTAGTGAAGAAGGAGCTGAGTCAGAAGGTGAAGCTCTCGATTTACTAGTTGATCTACCCTCACCTTTGGTCATGACCAAAAGAATGAGACCACAGGTGCAAACAGCCGAAATGAGCTTTCTGCATAGAGTGGCTGGGCTCTGCTTTTAGAGAGGGGGTGAGAAGCACAGACATCTGGGAAAGGCTCCGAGCAGAGCCACTGAACCTCCACATCAAGTGGACCCAATTGAGGTGGTTCAGGCATCTGATACGGATGCCACCTGGACACATCCCTGTGAAGGTTTTACAGGAATGCTCAGTTGGGAGGAGATCCCGTGGAAGACTCTGGGCTTGCTGGGAGGAATGGACTGGGAAAGCCTTAGTATCCCACAGTATGAGTTTGCAAGTACAGATGGGGAAAAGGACGTATGGGCCTTACTGCTAAAACTGTTGCCTCCGCAGCCTGATTTTGGATAAGCGATGGAAAATGAAATTAAAGAAAAGAGATACATAATGCTGAAGATGAGGTCAATCGGTGCTTTGACATAAGGTCCAAAAAGTCCAAAGCAAGGTCCAAAATATCCCAGTAGTTATAAAAATGCAAACATTGTATTTTTTGAAATGCCCTTTGAATGAGGTTATTGCTGCATCTACAATATTCTACATAACAAGGAAAACCATTTGTTTATTTTTGCTATTATTCTCACTCAGCATTTACTTTTTCACTTTTGTTTAGAGTTTACTATTTTAATTTTTTTTTTAATTACAATTATTATAGTTATTTTCATATGGTTTTTTCAATCAGTATGTGTTACCAACACGTCTGGAGGCAATCACCCCTCTCCTTAAGATCTTGACATTGTGATAGTGACATGGTTGCTAGACCATACATGCATAAACAAAAGTGAAACATCCATCCATTTTTCTATCCCACTTATCCAGGACATGGTCATGGGACATCACTAGGATCACTTTAGCAAGGCCAGGTGGCGTGGGTGGCTCTGAATTAGGGTGGAGTGGTGGCTCTGAGGCTAAGGATCTGCGCTGGAATCCCGAAGTTTGCTGGTTCGAATCCCCGTCACTGCCAAAAAAGAGATCCTACTCTGCTGGGCCCTTGAGCAAGGCCCTTAACCTGTAATTGCTCTAGGGGCGCTGTACAATGGCTGACCCTGCGCTCTGACCCCAAGGGGTATGCGAAAACTAACAAATTCCTAATACAAGAAATTGTATAAGGCAAAATAAAGAACATAAATAAACAACATAAACAAGGTCAATTTATTTAACCTGCACATCTCTGAGAGTATTCCAGACACATGCTGGGAGCACTCAGGAAGTGAACTCTGGTCTCCGAACTGCAAGATAGCACCACCATGCTACCCTGAAAGAAGGAACATAAAATATTATATGTAAATAACAAACAAAAATACAGGAAGGAAAGATGATAGTTTACCTGTATGACAATGAAAAAGAAATGTCTTACTGTAAATAAGGTAATCCAATCAAAGTTCCAAACACTATGAAGTATCTATAATAATACCTGTAACTACATGTGCTGATTGAAAGAACTATAATGAAAACAAGTATAATATCTGTAAATTAATTCAAAGAATAATAATAGCAAAATCCAAACAAAATGAAAAAGCAAATGCTGAGTGAGAATAATAATAAAAATAAACAAAATGGTTTCCCTTGTAAGGTAGAATATTGTAGAGCAGTAATGACTTCATTCAAAGGGCACTTTAACTTAAAAAATTCAATGGTAAAGTCATGAAATCAATTATATCAATGAAGAAGGTCAATCAGGTACTTAATGGACAAAGGAAATCTAAAGGAGGAACATTAGCCCTGACAATTAATGGCTTACCTCTGAAGTATTAAAGGATCACACACCCAAAAAGGATATTTTTATGTGTTACTTACCCCATGTAGTTTGTAGTGGTGTCCAAGAAAAATGTTAATCTCATGTTTTCAGACAGAATGGAGGTAAAGAAGTCTAGTGACCAGTGCTGTGCAATGGCAAACAATGTGAAAAACATTCCATGAAAAACAAATCTCACAGTATTTGTGTCACTCATCAAATCGCATACTCAAAATGTGCAAAACTAATGCTTTTTGGGTAAAGTGTTGTTAAATGGCTACTTCTGGAATTATCAGTGCGAAAATACACAACGGCAAACCAAAAGACTCACAGGAGGCCTTTTTGAAGACAGAACTCTTGACCAATGAATGACACTGTCACTGTGTATGGTCAGTTTCATCCATATACAGAACATGAAGGCAAGGCTTGTCAACAGCTGGAGTGAGGAGTGTTATTTGTGGAAAAGAGGTAATTCTAATAATTCATTCATCTCCATTGGGCAATACGTATTCAACTTAATAATTCAAAAAATTGTGCACCATCATTATTCATTATAATCATCTCATTTAGGATTATTATTTACCTGGTGTGTTTATATGAGGTGTCTTACAACATTCAAGTTATGATTGGTTTCATTTTATTTGGGGAATAGGCAGATGAAGTGACTCACTCATGTTCACACAGTGCCAGTAGCAGGATCTGAAACCACCACATCAAGGTTCAAAGTCTAAAGCCTTAACTGCTACACCACACTGCCTACAAGATGAGGCTATACAACCTTAAAAAAGTTCATTTTAAATCTGATAATTTGCGATCCAGTGACTTAACATAGATTTGCGAATAGTGCTTTCATTTGAAATCTACATACATGATTATGTGTATGAGACTAGATCAAAAATACATCTTTTAACATAGCAGACACGTTTATAAGCAAATGTGTATTATCAACTTGGAATAACTTCTATGTAAAAATCTCTTCTTCACATCCTGTAATAGACTGAATTGATACTGGTTGGCACAATTACGGCATAGATATTAAAGCACACCTAGACACTAGGGTAACAATGGGGTTACTGGGGTCACTTCACGCTCCATTCCTTACGCTCATGAATAACGATCACAGTTACACTCTCTTGTACATCTGCAGATGTTTAGAAACTCTTTGCATCCTCTATTTCAGCATGCGGTTTCTTTATATTTTTTCTTAACTCTGGGCACTGTCTTGACCACACAGAACTTCATTGACCATCCTGGACTCCTGACACCTTCAGCATGTAGATGAAGAAGAAGACTACTTTGGATTTATATAGCGTTTTTCAAAGCACTTTACACATTGGGGGGGATGGGGGGGTTACCTTTAACCACCACCGATGTGCAGCATCCACAGTGCATTTTGTGCCAGTACACTCACCTCACATTAGTTATTAGGTGATAAAGAGGTGGGAGAGATAATTAGCCAATTAGAAATGGGGATAATAAGGAGACCAGAATGATTAAGCCATGATGGGCAAATTTAGCCAGGACATCAGGAAACACCCTACTCTTTACCAAAGATGCCAATGGATCTTTTATGATCACAGAGAGTCAGGACCTCAGGTTTACATCTCATCTGGAGGAGGGTGCCATTTTTGCAGCACAGTGTCCCTATCCCTGCATTGGGGCATTGGGATCCACACTCAGACCACAGGGTAGGCACCCCCTGCTGGACTCACCAACACCTCTTCCAGCAGCAACCAAAGTTTTTCCTAGCTATACAAGTACTGGCTGGACCCGAACATGTTTAGCTTCATTTGACTGACCTGTTCTGAAGTGCATGTGGTGTGGCTCCCCATAACTGTTACATTCTTCTCAATTTCCTTTATTGTTACAGTGAATGTCCTCCAAACTCCGGGCCCCTCCATAAATGGATTGTTGTTGTTTCCCTTTAACTCAGGACCTTTGGAATGCCTTGGTATTTTCAGTGATTCTATTTAAATCACCACTTTGTGGGGAGCCTGTCCTGTGGATGAAATCCCACCTGAAAGGTCTGTAAGTGGCTAGTCTGCCATGTTACTGGCCTTACTCAGTGTCTAAGCACTCAGTCTGCTGGCTGCTACAAGAATTTCATGAACATTTAAAAATGAAGAATTTCAGATTTTGACCTTTGATTCACCAAACTGAATTTCAGCTTTTATGTTGCCTTCTAACTTTTATGAGCTTAGCCATTTAGTATACTGAGATGTGTTCCCATTCATCTACAGTATATGTCTGTCTTCATGTCCTTAAATATTTCATCTAATTGTTACTACATTAAATGTACTTAACATATTTTTTGGGCAACCATACTCAGTTATAGTAGCTTGCCTTTCATTATTTTTTCACCTTTTACTCAACTCATTTTGATTTAGATGCTCTGTCTTTTTATATTCGATTTGGACCCTGCTTGTCTTTTGATGACAATTGTTGTTTTACCCACACTGCAATTCATTTCTTGAGGGTAGTTTACTGATGTCTGAGGTGCACATATAAAAAATCAGGAGATCTCTGCAAGTTTGCACTTGTCCACTCTTACTAACCGCATCTTATTCTTCCTTCAACAGACAGCCTGCCAAACGTTTTGCATTGAACAAGAATCTAGCCTTGGGCTGGATACCTGCGTCTTTGCAAAGAGCATGCAGTGGCAGCCTGAGAAATGCAGGAGGGCGACTGCTGAGAAACCCATGGACCTGGTTTCAGGTTGGCAAGTCCTAGATGTTCCCTTTTAAGATTTGATTTTTATTATTTCACTAATTTTTGTAAAAGGATCCAATTCATCAATTCAGTGTTTGGGAATTTTGAAAGTCAGATTACAGATTGGGGAATATCAGAATATTAATGGTAGGTCAACACATCTTAAGAAAGTAAAGGTCGGATTTTATCCTTGAGAAAAGAGCTGTTGGTGATGAGATTTTCATAGGCAAACTACCCCACCATGAGTTACCGCTAACTGGAATCTGTTTGCCACTGAGCTGCATATATTGCTAAAAATTTGAAACATTCTGGTCAGAAATGACTGAATGCCATGATGTCTAACTTACCTGAAGAGTGTTAATTTTTCCCGTTGTAGCACTTTCAAAGATACATAAGAAGAGGGTTCTTCTCAGTTGGGTCATCTCTAGGCAGAATCTGCAGAGTGGGAGCTCCAGGTACTTAAACATTCTTTTAATTCTTAATTTTGTGCTGTTTTGAGCAAGTCAGATGCCAAAGAACACTTTCTCTGTACACCTTTTCTGCTCTCTTTATGTAGCCGTGAAACTATCTTACTGCGCCTGGACACCAGAGACCAGGAGAAGCTGCAATACGTCCCTGGAGATCACCTTGGGATCTTCCCCTCTAACCGGCAAGAACTAGTTGATGCTGTGCTTGCCCGTGTTATAGACCCTCCACCTATCAATGAGAACATTGTCCTTGAGACCTTGGAAGAAAATAATGGTAAGTCAGGGGACTAGTTAGTATGTCAGAATCTGTCTATTAGCGATATTCATAAGTACACATGTATCTCTTTTGGGTGACACTCAGATGACAGGATCCCATATGGGGCATGAATTCGAAGTTATATTATGTTGTAATCACTGGATCTCCATGGCTCAGCTCAGAGGAACTGGGGACTTAGTGATCTCTGCAGTATGTCAAAGCATTTAGCAGAGAGCAGAATTCCAGGTCAGTTAGGAAAGGCTGGACAGTTCTTATTAATGAACTTGCTTCTTTTCTCTTCAGGTGTGAGCTCATGGGTATGCACTGACCGCCTGCCTCCTTGCACCCTGCGGCAGGCACTGTCTCATCTTCTTGATCTTACATCGACTCCTAGCCCCCAGTTTCTTTCCAGTCTTTTACAGTTGGCCACCTCCAGCCAAGACAAGAAAAGACTTAGTGTTCTCACCCAGGTAGGTGTGATCTGGGAGTTGGGGTGTAGAAGTTATGCCTGGACATTTTGTGAGCAGATTTGCTTTAACCCTGGGTCTCAGATATGATACGGTACATTTAAGATGGAAAGTCTTCATTTTACACACCTGGAATGTACAAGGACTCTGACACTATTCTTTAACCTGCAGGTTGGCCGTGAGTATGATCACTGGAAATGGAACAATGCACCTACCCTTGAGGAAGTACTGCAGGAGTTTCCATCCATTATGCTGCCCACCTCCCTGCTCCTCAGTCAGCTGCCTCTTCTGAAGCCTCGCTACTATTCTATTAGCTCTTCTAGTGCTGCCCACCCTGGGGAGGTCCATATCACTGTGGCTGTTGTGCAGTACCGGAGCAGAGGTGAGAGTCATCCTCTTGTCTGTCCATGCATGGGTTTGCCAGTTAACCTGTGTTTTGTGCTGTGTTAATCCTCGCATCAGTCCATCAGCCTTTCTATTGGTGTCTGTCTTGTTCTGTCTGCCTATCTGCATTTCTTTCCATTAGTGTACTGGGGCCTCATGTATAACGCCGTGCGTAGAACTCACATTATAATATGGCGTAAGCACAAAGGCTGGAATGTGCCTACGCACAGCAAAATCCAGATGCAGGAATCTTTGCGTACGCAAACTTCCACGTTCTTCCGCTACATAAATCCCGATCAGCGTGAAAAGTAACGCACGTGCACGCACCTTCTGTCCCGCCCCAACTCCTCCCAGAATTACACCTCTTTGAATATGCAAATCAATATAAATAGCCCTTAAGCTCAGCCTTCTGTGAAAAGACAATGGGAAAAGCACAGGGGAAAATCTAAGAATTTCAGCGATTACCAAGTGGAGGCAAGGAAAAACGTACTATTTGTTGGTTTAAACAGTGGTATAATCAACAAAATGAAGCTGATTGAGTGACATAGTGTCGAAGAAACTCGAAAGCTCAAGTTCACAAAGTCGCACAGTGCCCTTAATAAAAAAGTTGTCACATATCAAAGTTCGGGTGAAAAGGCGACTCGTAGCCCACCGTCTGAGTGTCATATGAAAGCTTATTAGGATACAGAGAAAAAAAAAATAGGCACACAGTGGGAAAAAAGCACAAAATGTCAACTTTAATCTTGAAATTTCCACTTTAATCACGCAGTTTATTTTGTCATTAAAGTAGAACATTATAAACTTCATCTTAAAATAGTTTATTTTACTAGTTTCTCAAATCCCATCGTAACTAAAGTAGCACGTTAAATGCTTTTTTCTGTGTTTGATCTTCTATGTGCTCTATGTGTGTGACTCACTACGTGCTTCCGTTCTTTCTCTTTCTCCGACAGGACACAGAATCCATTACATTCGTGATATTACAGCTCTCTGAATAATTAAAATACTGAGATGTATACGTGATATCTTTTTCATGATGATAGGAATGAAAGCATGTTATTAAACATGGGAATACGGTGGCGCAGTGATTGTTCATATCTCACACAAGAAGCTTGCTATGAGGGGCTTATAGCTTGCTGCGCCATGCGTGACCTTCGATGAAATAATTTATTACAGAAGTACTGTCTCTTTCAAACGTACTAACCTCCAATTCCTGTCCTTACTTTTCTTTCTCCAAATACCCAATCGCCACACAATCAGCTCTGTAATAGACGTTAAGCCATCTGTAAGCTTAGAACGCCGATTCTTCAAAACGTTTAAGGAAAATTGAAATATCTTCGTAGTACATGTTTAATTATTCTATCCGTCTGTCCTTCCAGTGTCATGTCAGTACCAGTAAGAATACAGCGCAAGGCAGGAGCAATTCGTGAACTAGCTTGCGCTGCGGCACTGTGTCATCACATGTTTAATTATTAACGATATAGATTATTAAATGAAGTTAAAGTTTTATCTGTATACTATAATCAACATATTTTGCTTTATAAAGTGGCGCAGGTTGTGCAATTTTATAACTGTAGTGCAAGTTTACAGTGGGATAATTGTACTTATAAGTACAAACAGTTCTACAAGGAGCACTTGATTGAGTGCGTTTATAGTTCTTGGGATGAAACTGTTCCTGAACTGCGAATTCCATACAGGAAAGGCATTGAACCATTTTGCCGTGGCTGAGGCAGCGTGCTTGAAACTGTATACCGATAATTCTCTTTCCGATCAGCTGCTGCTGTGATTCCCCACTCAGATACAGTGATATAAATACTCTGAGTGATGCAGTGAGAGTAATATGGAAAAAGATGATCCGCTGTGGCAACCCTTAACTGGAGCAGCTGAAAGAAGAAGAAGATGCAGTGAGAGTAACAACGCTAAAGCAGTTATGGTATTTGGAATACTATGGCTATTCCCTGAACCATTATATTTCTACAGGTTAATTACAATCAGATGCATTACACTAATTAACAATATGCAGTTAATTTCAGTGTATTTATAAAGCCGCGTCAGGAATGTGGGTCTAAGAAAGAAAGGGTAACCACACAGGAACAGTAGTACTGCTTTGACGCTGGATGTCGCCAGTCTGCAATATCGAGCAGAGAAATTGCGTATGCCAGGGTGTGAGGAACCGTGGAAATGTGCGTGGCTTTACACCAAGTTTAGGTTTTATATATCGCGATTTGAGCGTGGAAACGTTCATACGCAAGATTTTTGTGCGTATGCACTGTTTATACATGAGGCCCCTGGTCTGTACTGGTCGCACTTTGGCAGGGCCTTGTCTTGGTGTTTCCCTTCTATGTGCCATTGTCTCTTCCTACCAGTCCATATGTGTCTGTCATTTTGTCCTCTCTGCTTTCTTGCTTGTGAATTTTTATTTACAATATCTACAGCATCTCTGTTCTTCTTTCTTTATCCCAGACCTCTTGTTTCCTTACATCTCTTCATTTGTAAGTCTGCCGTACTGTTTGCTAGTGGGGTGCCATGCCATGGACCTGTTCTAATTCTCTTTTGGATACACTCAAGAAGCCATGTTTTTGAGCACACAAAGAAGCCATGTTTTTTGTCATGATGATTATGTGTTGAGCTTTTTTTCTGTTTCCGTCACTCTCACTTCCTTTGGTGTATGATTACTTCATGCTTTGTGGTTTGCTTTGTCCTTGTACTGCTTATTTGTCTCACCAGTCCTCATTTTCCTGTTCCATGAGTGGATCTGCAATAAACTACTCTTATGATATCTTTAATCTCCTTTGTTGTCCTGTTAAGCAAATGGAAGGCAAATACAAAGGAACATAGTCCAAAATGACAGGTTTTCACTGTTAGTTCCATAGCACTGTGACAGGACAGATAAGATATGTAACTGCTTTAATCCACTTACTTCATGACTAGTGCTGAATCAAAACAAAACTTTTGACCTTGGCACTGATATAAGCTTGTAACTGCCGACCCCTTTACCTGGACTGGCAACTACACTACCAAGACTATTGCCTTGGCTAACCTGAGGATTCTCAAGCGAATAACACGCCGTACTCCTACAAACAGTCCTTTTTCCCCCAAACGATGAAATAAGAGGCACTACAAGTCAGCAATGTAAAATCAAGTGCAAATATATTGACAGTGGATAAATATATACACACACAAGGACAGACAAATACTCAATACTATATATGTGCACACAATTCACCACTATCCCAAAGACACCAGTGAATGATTATATATATATATTATTTATACGAACACATAAATAAACAATAATAATATTTACAAAAACCCTCCCTTGCCCCTAAACAATAAATGAATAAACAGAGAACACAAACACAGATTAATGATAAACGGCACTTGAAATGTATGTGGTAAATGAGTCCGGCGGTAATTATATATTGGCTGAAGTGATATTTTACTTCTTCTCGAAATACAAAACGACCTCACTGTGTAAGTCCTTGGCAATGGCTGATAGGAATCAAAAACCCCAGGGTTTCTCTGCACTGGTTGTCGTGATGATGATCCGGATACTGAAAAAGCAAGCAGTGGAATTGCACAATGAACAGAAGTGATGAGTTGGAACATGAATGTGTAAAACGGCTCCTTTCTTCTCTCGATCTCCTTTCTCTTTCTCTCACTCTCTCTCTCTCTTTCTCTCTCTCTCTCTCTCTCCTCGCCCCTCTCTTTTTTTCCGCTCATCTCATTT